>NC_058087.1:39112872-39409653 GCF_014858855.1 Bufo gargarizans
CTGCAGACTGTCGGCTTTACCCGCAGACTGTCAGCTTTACCTGCAGACTGTCAGCTGTAATTTGAGGCCAAATCAGGTGAACGGTGCAGGAATTACAGCAGTTGCATATGTGCCTCCCACTTGTTAAGGGACCAAAAGTAATGGGACAGAATAATAATCATAAATCAAACTTTCACTTTTTAATACTTGGTTGCAAATCCTTTGCAGTCAGTTACAGCCTCATCAGACGCTGGTCTCATCCCTGGTGACGCTCTGCCCGGCCTCTACTGCAGCTGTCTTCAGTTCCTGCTGGTTCTTGGGGCATTTTCCCTTCAGTTTTGTCTTCAGCAAGTGAAATGCTCAATCGGATTCAGGTCCGGGGATTGACTCGGCCATTGCAGAACCTTCCACTTCTTTCCCTTAAACTCTTCGGTTGCTTTTGCAGTATGCTTTGGGTCATTGTCCATCTGCACTGTGAAGCGCCGTCCAATGAGTTCTGAAGCATTGGGCCTGAATAGGAGCAGATAATATTGTCCGAACAACCCTTCAGAATTCATCCTGCTGCTTCTGTCAGCAGTCACATCAGCAATAAATACCAGAGAAGCAGTTCCATTGGCAGCCAATACATGCCCCCAGGCCTAGGCACTACCACCACCATGCTTCACTGATGAGGGGGTTATGCTTAGGACCATGAGCAGCTCCTTCTCCATACTCTTCTCTTCCCATCACTCTGGTACAAGTTGGTCTTGGTCTCATCTGTCCATAGGATGTTGTTCCAGAACGGTGAAGGCTTTTTTAGATGTCGTTTGGCAAACTCTAATCTGGCCTTCCTGTGTTTGAGGCTCACCAATGGTTTCCATCCCGTGGTGAACCCTCTGTATTCACTCTGGTGAAGTCTTCTCCTGATTGTTGACTTTGACACACATACACCTACCTCCTGGAGAGTGCTCTTGATGCGGCCATCTGTTGTGAAGGGCGTTTTCTTCACCAGGGAGAGAATTCTTCGCTCATCCACCACAGTTGTTTCCCGTGGTCTTCCGGGTCTTTTGGTGTTGCTGAGCTCACCGCTGCGTTCCTTCTGTGTAAGAATGTTCCAGACAGTTGTTTTGGTCGCGCCTTTTTGCTATCTCTCTGATGGGTTTGTTGTGTTTTTCAGCCTAATGATGGCTTCACTGATAGTGACCGCTCTTTGGTCTCATCTTGAGAGTTGACAGCAACAGATTCCAAATGCAATTACAGACTGGAGAGGACCTCTGGACCTTTTATCTGCTCATTGTAATTGGGATAATGAGGGAATAACACAGACCGCGCCATGGACAGCCGAGAAGACAAGTGTCCCATTACTTCTGGTCCCTTTACAAGTGGGAGGCACAGATGCAACTGCTGTAATTCCTGCACCGTTCACCTGATTTGGATGTAAATCCCCTCAAATTACAGCTGACAGCCTGCGGGTGAAGCTGACAGTCTGCGGGTAAAGCTGACAGTCTGCGGGTAAAGCACATCTTGTCCGTTTCATCTCACATCCATTGTGGTGGTGTATAGAGCCAAAAATGTTATAAATGTGTCAATGTCCCAATATTTATGAACCTGGCTGTATACAATACTGATCCTGAGTTACATCCTGTATTATACCCCAGAGCTGCACTCACTATTCTGCTGGTGCAGTCACTGTGTACATACATTACTTATCCTGTACTGATCCTGAGTTACATCCTGTATTATACTCCAGAGCTGCACTCACTATTCTGCTGGTGCGTCACTGTTGTACTTACATTACTTATCCTGTACTGATCCTGAGTTACATCCTGTATTATACTCCAGAGCTTGCACTCACTATTCTGCTGGTGCAGTCACTGTGTACATACATTACTTATCCTGTACTGATCCTGAGTTACATCCTGTATTATACTCCAGAGCTGCACTCACTATTCTGCTGGTGCAGTCACTGTGTACTTACATTACTTATCCTGTACTGATCCTGAGTTACATCCTGTATTATACTCCAGAGCTGCACTCACTATTCTGCTGGTGCATTCACTGTGTACATACATTACTTATCCTGTACTGACCTGAGTTACATCCTGTATATACTCCGAGCTGCACTCACTATTCTGCTGTGGCAGTCATCTGTGTACATACATTACATTATCCTGTACTGTCCTGAGTTACATCCTGTATTATAGCGCCAGAGCTGCACTCACTATTCTGCTGGTGCAGTCACGGTGTACATACATTACTTATCCTGTACTGATCCTGAGTTACATCCTGTATTATACTCCAGAGCTGCACTCACTATTCTTGCTGGGCAGTCACTGTGTTACATACATTACTTATCCTGTACTGAGCCGGAGTTACATCCTGTATTATACTCCAGAGCTGCACTCACTATTCTGCTGGTGCGTCACTGTGTACATACATTAACTTATCCTGTACTGATCCTGAGTTAATCCTGTATTAACTCCAGAGCTGCACTCACTATTCTGCTGGTGCAGTCACTGTGTACAGACATTACTTATCCTGTACTGATCCTGAGTTACAATCCTGTAATATGCTCCAGAGCTGCACTCACTATTCTGCTGGTGCAGTCTCTGTGTACATACATTACTTATCCTGTACTGATCCTGAGTTACATCCTGTATTATACTCCAGAGCTGCACTCACTATTCTGCTGGTGCAGTCACTGTGTACATACATTACTTATCCTGTACTGATCCTGAGTTACATCCTGTATTATACTCCAGAGCTGCACTCACTATTCTGCTGGAGCAGTCACTGTGTACATACATTAATTATCCTGTACTGATCCTGAGTTACATCCTGTATTATACTCCAGAGCTGCACTCGCTATTCTGCTGGTGCAGTCACTGTGTACATTACATTACTTATCCTGTATTATACTCCAGAGCTGCACTCACTATTCTGCTGGTGCAGTCACTGTATACATACATTACTTATCCTGTACTGATCCTCAGTTACATCCTGTATTATACCCCAGAGCTGCACTCACTATTCTGCCGGTGCAGTCACTGTGTACATACATTACTTATCCTGTACTGATCCTGAGTTACATCCTGTATTATACCCCAGAGCTGCACTCACTATTCTGCTGGTGCAGTCACTGTGTACATACATTACTTATCCTGTACTGATCCTGAGTTACATCCTGTATTATACTCCAGAGCTGCACTCACTATTCTGCTGGTGCAGTCACTGTGTACATACATTACTTGTCCTGTACTGATCCTGAGTTACATCCTGTATTATACTCCAGAGCTGCACTCACTATTCTGCTGGTGCAGTCACTGTGTACATACATTACATTACTTATCCTGTACTGATCCTGAGTTACATCCTGTATTATACTCCAGAGCTGCACTCACTATTCTGCTGGTGCAGTCACTGTGTACATACATTACTTATCCTGTACTGATCCTGAGTTACATCCTGTATTATACTCCAGAGCTGCACTCACTATTCTGCTGGAGCAGTAAAGCTCCAAAATATAGTAAGATATAAGGGTGTATTCACGTTGCCATAATTGAAATACATTGCAGCAGTTTTGTGAAGCCATTGCACAGCAATTTCACTGTAATGATTTAAAAAAACAAAACACGTGTCGCTTCGTGTTTGCAGACATCTTGCGGCAGTAGATGTTATAATTATGCGGCATTATAACTGTACACTGTGTAACCCCCTCCCCCGTGTATAATAACAAGCATCTTCTTGATGGAAATCAGCGTCTCATGACGGCGTCACGGGGGTTACTATTTGCAGTTGCTCCCGGCCTGTAACATTCATACAGTGTACGATATCTAGAGCACAGTTAAAGGGAAACTCCGAAAAATCTGAAAGTTCTGGTAATTCCTAAAGTCTGATGTGCTGCTGAGGTGGCTTCGTATTTTCTCTTATCAATTTAGAAAAGAAATCCCATACTGATATATCTAAACTGTGAAGAAGTTGCTGTTGACTGATCTATTGGGTATTAGGTTAATGAGCAGCAGATATCGGTGAAGAGCGATGTCCGGGGTGTTCACATAGAAAGCCAGAACTTCAATCGACATAAAGCCATAAGATCTGTCAGAAGTCGATAACCTACTTGTTGGTGGTTTCCAGATACCATTTTTTAATACAAAGGTTAAGCAACAATAAGGAAACATGGTAATAAGGACATCAGACAGAGCGGTGTCACACAGGCCCCTCTCTGGAACATGGACTCCAGTGGAGAAGGGGCAGAGTCCTGACAATGTGACGCGGTCGCTGTGTCAGTGACATTTTTTATGACGCTCACAGCCTCGGGTTAATCACTAAGGGGGGGGGGGGGGGGAAGAAGGGACAAAACAGGCGAATATCATAATACAAGTCGCTGTGACCCCCAGGTTCCAAAAAATCTGAGAAATGTCAGAAGGTTGTAGGATATCGGGGTCCCCGGTGCGGGGCTGAACACAACAGAAATGTGACTTTTATCTCGGAGGCATCCTGATGGGCGATAAGGTACCGCTGACATCTATAGCCGACCCCTGGCTAAAAGCGGTGGGATGGGTGGCACAGGAGAAGGGACGCTGCGCACTGTTTGGAGTAATCCGGGACTCCACAATGTTATCTTGGGACTGTATGTGTGTTCGGGGCACTGAATGTATCTGGACACTGTGTGGGGCTGTCTGGGCACTAGTTGGCATCATCTGGGCTGGGCACTGCATGGTGTTATCTGAGTTCTGTGTGAGGCTGCCTGGGCACTATATGGCATCATCTGGGCACTGTGTAGGGTTATCAGGACACTAGGTTCATCTGGGCACTGTACGGCGTTATCTGGGCACTGTGTGGTGTTATCTGGGCACTGGGTCGTGTTGTCTGGGCACTGTGTAGGGCTATCTAGGCATAGAATGGTTATCAGGACACTAGGTTCATCTGGGCACTGGGTGGTGTTGTCTGGGCACTGTGTAGGGCTATCTAGGCATAGTATGGTGTTATCAGGACACTAGGTTCATCTGGGCACTGTGTGGTGTTTTCCTGGGCACTGGGTGGTGTCTGGGCACTGTTTGGCGTTGACTGGGCACTGTACTGCGTTATCTGGGCACTGGGTCGTGTTGTCTGGGCACTGTACGGCGTTATCTGGGCACTATACAGTGTTGTCTGGGCACTGTACGGCGTTATCTGGGCACTGGGTCGTGTTGTCTGGGCACTGTACTGCGTTATCTGGGCACTGTACGGCGTTATCTGGGCACTGGGTCGTGTTGTCTGGGCACTGTACTGCGTTATCTGGGCACTGGCTTGTGTTGTCTGGGCACTGTACTGCGTTATCTGGGCACTATACAGTGTTGTCTGGGCACTGTACGGCGTTATCTGGGCACTGTACTGCGTTATCTGGGCGCTGTACGGCGTTATCTGGGCACTGTACTGCGTTATCTGGGCACTGGGTCGTGTTGTCTGGGCACTGTACGGCGTTATCTGGGCACTGTACTGCGTTATCTGGGCACTGGGCCGTGTACGGCGTTATCTGGGCACTGGGTCGCGTTATCTGGGCACTGTACGGCGTTATCTGGCCACTGGGTCGTGTTGTCTGGGCACTGTACGGCGTTATCTGGCCACTGGGTCGTGTTGTCTGGGCACTGTATGCACTTTGTTGTTTTGTCTATATAGAAGCATGGAGGCACACCGTGGCGCCCACAGCTGAGCATCAGGCGGCAGAGTACTCAGGGTATTGTGTGACGGATTTCACTTCTGCTGCAGAAAATCAGAGGAAGAAATGCAAAGCTGAAGCCGGGATCTCTGCCGTCTGCACTGAGGTTCAGTGTAATAATGCAGTGATCACATGCAGGACCCGCAGGACTGCGCTGCACCGGGAGCCATCGGTTCCATACTTTATAGCTGCGTCTGGTGCCTCCTCCATGCTGGAACCTGCTCTTCTCACATCTAATCCACCTTCCAGTCTCCTGCACCAGTAATCCCACTGTCCTGGAATCTGCTCCAGGGCTCAGGAATGACTGCTGTGTGTCTGAGCGACCGGGTCCCTGGAATGCGATAGAGATCTGCAGCTGCAGGACTGAAGGCCCGGAATGGCTGCCACTATTGATCTGGGGGGGGTCACTAAGCTGGGACTAAGGGTCTTTGGCTGGAGATCGCTGAAGGCTGAGGATCACATTGGGGGTCCCGACTCTTCGCTGCCAAAAGCGGAGATGTCTCCACAATGTAATACATTCATATTGCTCAAAATCTGTCACAATGGTGGGAGGCGGCTTCCCTTTTCTGAGACCGCTAAAATTATGTAAAAACTTCTTGTTTTGCAATTTTAACAGTTCTGTGAGTTCCTGCTAAAAAGGGTCCTGTGTCCCCCCCCCCCCCCCCCCCGCCTACTGCCAAACTGTCCCTTGTAGTGTCAATATTCCACAAAGCAAAGCGAGCTGAGGGTGTGTTACAATGTATCCAGGTGTAGACAATCCTCCACCCTTGATGGCTACATTTTACCTGCACTGATACATTGTAACAAATGATCAGAAAAGGAGAGAGATTCTTGCTGCTGATGCGTTTAGATTACAGAATATTGTTTAGACCGGATACAACTGTGAAAACCCCTCAGGATGGGGCCCTCGTTTTCCCAGTGCCCCCCCACACACCTTAATGCAGCTTTGGTCTATATGGTTTTAGGCCCCATTCACACCTGTCTATCGGCCATCAGGATTTGTAGCCACAGAGTGGAACCCGGAGAAGACGTACGACGGGCAGATTGGAGCCCCTTCCATGATTCGGCCTCCTCTTCTCATAGATCATTATCTGTTCTTTCAAGGTAATTGCGCTCTTATAATAGATGAGATAATTAATAGTTCTGTGGAAAGATAATGAGCTCCAGTGAGAAGGCCCAAGGATAATGAAGGGTGTTCCAAGGCTGGTGACCCTCCCCGACCCTGGGCGGCTCCGAAGGCTGAAGGAATCTTTCTATGCTATTCAGCTGCGGACCGGACTGCGAGTGGAAAATCTGCAGCGTTGGTTTTTCAAACTCCCTACAGAGGGGGTCATTTATTATAACCGGCGAATTATACACCAGTAGTGTAGTGGTAGTAAGTCGCAGGTGGCGTAGTTCAGTGTAGTGTATAGGCAAGAGAGCTAGTTAGCTAGACAAATAGATAATTAGCTAGAGAGTCAGCACTAGACGGCTCACGCCTATTTATGAATATTAATTATTGGTATTATCCTAATATTTCCCATAACACCAATCTTAATCCCCACACAAATCCCCAGCGCTTCAGCCCATGCACATGTATATCGGCCAAACCTGCCAATCGATCTGCTGCCAGAGGAGTCGGGGGGAAGAGGAGACAGAGGGGTCGGGAGGAAGAGAAGACAGAGGCGGGAGGGGTCGGGTGGAGGAAGAGCAACAGAGGGGTCGGGGAGGAAGAGCAGACAGAGGGGTCGTGGGAGTGAAAGAGCAAGACAAGAGGGGGCGGGGAGGAAGATCAGAGACAGAGGGTGTCGGGAGGAAGAGCAGAACAGAGAGGTGTCCGGGAGGAAGAGAAAGACAAGAGGGGGTCGGGAGGAAAGAGCAGACCAGAGGGGGTCGGGAGGAAGAGTAAGATCAGAGGGGTCGGGAGTAAGAGAGAGACAGAGGGGTCTGGGAGGAAGAGAAGACAGAGGGGTCGGGAGGAAGAGCAGACAGACAGGGGTCGGGAGGAAGAGCAGACAGAGGGGTCGGGAGGAAGAGCAGACGAGGGGTCGGGAGGAAGAGAAGACAGAGGGGTGGGAGGAAGAGCAGACAGAGGGGTCGGGAGGAAGAGCAGACAGAGGGGTCGGGAGGAAGAGCAGACAGGGGTCGGGAGGAAGAGCAGACAGAGGAGTCGGGGGGAAGAGAGACAGAGGGGTCGGGAGGAAGAGAAGACAGAGGGGTCGGGAGGAAGAGCAGACAGAGGGGTCGGGAGGAAGAGCAGACAGAGGGGTCGGGAGGAAGAGCAGACAGAGGGGTCGGGAGGAAGAGCAGACAGAGGGGTCGGGAGGAAGAGAAGACAGAGGGGTCGGGAGGAAGAGGAGACAGAGGGGTCGGAGGAAGAGAAGACAGAGGGGTCGGGAGGAAAGAGGAGACAGAGGGGTCGGGAGGAAGAGGAGACAGAGGGGTCGGGAGGAAGAGAAGACAGAGGGGTCGGAGGAAGAGGAGACAGAGGGTCGGGAGGAAGAGGAGACAGAGGGGTCGGGAGGAAGAGAAGACAGAGGGGTCGGGAGGAAGAGGAGACAGAGGGGTCGGGAGGAAGAGAAGACAGAGGGGTCGGGAGGAAGAGAAGACAGAGGGGTCGGGAGGAAGAGCAGACAGAGGGGTCGGGAGGAAGAGCAGACAGAGGGGTCGGGAGTAAGAGCAGACGAGGGGTCGGGAGGAAGAGCAGACAGGGGGTCGGGGGGGGGGAGAGGAGACAGAGGGGTCGGGGGAGAGGAGCCAGAGGGGTCGGGGGGGGAGGAGAGGAGACAGAGGGGTCGGGGGGGGGAGAGGAGACAGAGGGGTCGGGGGGGGGGAGGAGACAGAGGGGTGGGGGGGGGGAGGAGAGGAGACAGAGGGTCGGGGGGGGGGAGAGGAGGACAGTAGAGGGGTCGGGAGGAAGAGGAGACAGAGGGTCGGGGGGGAAGAGGAGACAGAGGGGTCGGGAGGAAGAGGAGACAGAGGGGTCGGGAGGAAGAGGAGACAGAGGGAGTCGGGGGGAAGAGGAGACAGAGGGGTCGGGAGGAAGAGAAGACAGAGGGGTCGGGAGGAAGAGAAGACAGAGGGGCGGGAGGAGAGAAGACAGAGGGGTCGGGAGGAAGAGAAGACAGAGGGGTCGGGGGAAGAGAAGACAGAGGGGTCGGGAGGAAGAGCGACAGAGGGGGTCGGGGGAAGAGCAGACAGAGGGGTCGGGGGGGGGGGGGAGAGGAGACAGAGGGGTCGGGGGGGGGGGGAGGAGAGAGAGAGAGGGGTCGGGAGGAAGAGCAGACAGAGGGGTCGGGAGGAAGAGCAGACAGAGGGGTGGGAGGAGAGAGCAGACAGAGGGTCGGGGGGGGGAGAGGAGACAGAGGGGTCGGGGGGGGGGGGGGGGAGACAGAGGGGTCGGGAGGAAGGGAAGACAGAGGGGTCGGGAGGAGAGAAGACAGAGGGGTCGGGAGGAAGAGCAGACGAGGGGTCGGGAGGAAGAGCAGACAGAGGGGTCGGGAGAAGAGCAGACAGAGGGTGGGAGGAAGAGCAGACAGAGGGGTCGGGAGGAAGAGGAGACAGAGGGTCGGGGGGGGAGGAGACAGAGGGGTCGGGGGGGAGAGGAGACAGAGGGGTGGGGGGGAGAGAAGAACGAGGGGTCGGGGGGGGGGAGAGGAGACAGAGGGGTCGGGAGGAGAGGAGACAGAGGGGGCGGGGGGGAGAGGGAGAAGAGGGGTCGGGGGGGGAGAGGAGACAGAGGGGTCGGGGGGGGGAGAGGAGACAGAGGGGTCGGGGGGGGGGGGGGGAGAGGAGACAGAGGGGTCGGGAGGAGAGGAGGGACAGAGGGGTCGGGAGGAAGAGGAGACAGAGGGTCGAGGAAGAGGAGACAGAGGGGTCGGGAGGCGAGGAGACAGAGGGGTCGGGAGGAGAGGAGACAGGGGGGTCGGGAGGAAGAGGAGACGAGGGGTCGGGGGGAGAGGAGACAGAGGGGTCGGGGGGAGAGGAGACAGAGGGGTCGGGGGGGGGAGAGGAGACGAGGGGTCGGGGGGGGAGAGGAGACAGAGGGTCGGGAGGAAGAGGGACAGAGGGGTCGGGGGAAGAGGAGACAGAGGGTCGGAGGAAGAGAAGACAGAGGGGTCGGGAGGAAGAGAAGACAGGGGTCGGGAGGAAGAGAAGACAGAGAGGTCAGGAGGAAGAGAAGACAGAGGGTCGGGAGAGGAGACGAGGGGTCGGGGGGGAGAGGAGACAGAGGGGTCGGGAGGAAGAGGAGACAGCGGGTCGGGAGGAAGAGGAGACAGAGGGGTCGGGAGGAAGAGAAGACAGAGGGGTCGGGAGGAAGAGAAGACAGAGGGGTCGGGAGGAAGAGAAGAGGGGTCGGGAGAAGAGAAGACAGAGGGTCGGGAGGAAGAGAAGACAGAGGGGTCGGGAGGAAGAGAAGACAGAGGGGTCGGAGAAGAGAAGACAGAGGGGTCGGGAGGAAGAGAAGACAGAGGGGTGGGGGGGGAGAGGAGACAGAGGGGGAGAGGAGACAGAGGGTCGGGAGGGGGGGGGAGGAGACAGAGGGGTGGAGGGAGGAGACAGAGGGGTCGGGAGGAAGAGAAGACAGAGGGGTCGGGAGGAAGAGCAGACAGAGGGGTCGGGAGGAAGAGAAGACAGAGGAGTTTGGATGAGAAAACAGTGAAGGATTCTCTCCTTATTGAGAATACATGCACGCTTGGTCACATTGTGCATTCCTGTACATGGGGGGAGGGGCCAGGATGGACAGGCATTCGCTGAATGAGTGTTTTTTTTATCCAGAATGTCACCTCGCTCTCCTACACGATAATACATAGGGTGACAACTGTTGATGGCTGCCGCTACAGTGCCCTAAGAGTTGTCACACGGATCCCTCAGTCTTCTGGAATTCTATTCCTGTACCAGGGTGGAGATGTGATAGACAAAAAAATCATATAATTTCAATACACCGCATGATCCTCAGTCCAGGGTGCTGCTGATACATGCATTAATATCGGGGTCACGTGTACGAGCCGCTCCCGTCCTCTGGAGAACTGTCCGGACGTCAGACATTACAATTAGTGTCAGCCTAATTACCCTGTTTCCCATCACTGCAGACATCACCCGTCACATGGTCCACGTAATGTCGAGGGCCTGCAGCCCGGGAGCTATTAATACGTGAAACGTCTGTTTCCTGCAGAACAAAAAAAAACAGACAAATGTTAAATGTCCGATCATTGAGCGTCACCCTGGGGCGAGGGACGGGCGACTTCTGCTGCTCTCTGGTATCATACCATCCAGCAAACATAGATATGTAAATGCCATCGCCTGCAGGGGACATACAGTCCTGGCCAAAAGTTTTGGTTTTAACAGTTTGCTGCTTCAGGTTAAGTTCAGGCGGCGAAATTGGCGGCAAAAGAATCAGCAGCTGAAAACAGGTGGTTTTTGGAGGCAGATTTCTCATTTGATGGATGTTTTGAGGAGTTTTTATAAGAAATCCACGATCATACGTGTGTCAGTAACCGGTCACGGCTGCAGCGTTTAATGAACCTGCTACTGAATAAACCTCGGCCATTCTACACTACACGGTGGAGAGTCTAACCCTGAAGTCCGTGGGAAATCTGTCAGTGAGGTCGAGTTGTGGATGGAGCAGCTGAAACCGCTCACCTTCCGCTGCTGTATCAGTGGCAGATTTTAGCCGCGTGAACTCACCCTCAGGATTTTGGGATCTTTTGGTCAGATGTTTCGAATGTAACTGAAGGACAATTATAAGCATTTCCTTACATTTTTTACTTCCCTTGACAAATCCATCAAATTTATGCAGAGACTGAATATTTCCAGTGTTGACCCTTCTTCTTCTGCACTTCGCCCTCGATGCTGGATGTCAGCTTCTGGGCCAAATTCAGACTGATGACAAACCCATTGTCTAATCAGTGCTCGGAGTTTATCACAGTGCATCAACGGTTGCTGCCGCCCGATGTTCCCCTGCTTACTGTCACGGGCATTTCTTTTTTTTAACAAATCTCTTTTTATCAATGATTTTCTACAGAAGGATATATACCGTACATTACTGCGGGCCACGTAGTTACAAAAAAGGTATATAGTAATTGTTACAGTTTGAAGAACACATTAGGGATCGACCGATTATCGGATTTACCGATATTATCGGCCGATATTCAGGATTTTGAACGTTATCGGTATCGGCATTTATTTTGCCGATATTCCGATAGTGTATGGGGAACACAGATCGCGCTGCTGTCAGCGCTCTCCGTGTTCCCTCAGCAGCAGCACAGGGGAGAAGGAGCAGTGTCTCCTCCCCCTGTGCTGCTGCCGCTCCAGCCAATGGGAGGACAGGGGACAAGAGGAGGGGAGGAGCTATGGCCACTGCACCACCAATGAAGCTTAATCTCACATTAATTCATATACAGGAGGCGGGAGCTGCAGGATCACATAGCCGGCTCCCGGCCTCTATGAGCTGTAGCTGCGATCCGCGGTAGTTAACTCCTCAGGTGCCGCGGATAGCAGCTACTGCTCATAGAGGTCGGGAGCCGGCTATGTGATCCTGCAGCTCCCGCCTCCTGTATATGAATCAATTAGAGATTAAGCTTCATTGGTGGCGCAGTGCGCCCCCCCAAGCCCCCCAGTATCAGACATTGGTGGCGCAGTGCGCCCCCCCTCCCCCCCAATATTAGGCATTGGTGGCGCAGTGCGCCCACCCCCCCAAGCCCCCCCAGTATTAAGCATTGGTGGCGCAGTGCGCCCCCCCCTCCCCCCCAGTATTAAGCAGTGGTGCGCCCCCCCCCCCTCAAACCCAGTCGCAGTGCGCCCCCCACAGGATTCACTCTCCCCTGCTCCTCCGATCGGAGCCCCAGCAGTGTAATGCTGGGGCTCCGATCGGTTACCATGGCAGCCAGGACGCTATTGAAGCCCTGGCTGCCATGATAAGCTCCATGCTGCTGTGTGCACAAAGCACAGAGCCGCAGGGACAGTGTGAGCTCCTATTCACCCTGATAGATCTCTATCAGGGTGAATAGGACAAGGGTTCTAGTCCCTAAGGGGGCTAAAAGTTAGTTAAAAAAAAAAAAAGTAATAAAAATAAAAACACCAATATATTAAATATAAATGAAAAAGAAAGATTTACAAAAAAATAAAAATACACATTAACAATAAACATACATTTTCAGCAGATTTGTGGGAATTTTAATTTTTTTTTCAAAAATGAAAATTCCCAGAATATCGGTATAAATTATCGGCTATCGGCCTGAAAGTTCACAAATTATCGGTATCGGTATCGGCCCTAAAAAATCAATATCGGTCGATCCCTAGAACACATTATAGAACGAGCGGAAATGTTTGAGATAAAGGATCGGGGTGGAGTTATGGGGAAGGGGGGGGAATCGGGGAAATGAAAATAAAAATGGGTGGGGGGTAAAGGTGAGGAGGCGGAAGGGAAGGGGAAGGGGGAAAATGATAAATGAGCCAATAACATTTTATAGCACAATGCTCCATGGTATTCAAAAGTGCAAAACATGTTATAGATTGGAGAACGACCACAGAGTATAACAGAGAAATGTTACATTAAATCATGGCTACGTGAACCTATAAAACCTTGCATGTGAAAAGGTTGCATTACAAAAGGTACTAGAAGTAAAAAGCAATTGACTAGTCTAAATGTCAATGATGATTCAAATGTTAGCGGTTACCCCTCTGAGGGGTGTAGGTTATGAGGGACAATGCCTAATTCCCTTTCCATGATCCACAGAAGACTATCCACGGTTTTCACAACCCTAGAAATTTGGAATGAGACTTGGTAGCCCAGCCTGCCAATTCCTCCATCAGATACATCTGATCAATCTTATCGCACCAATTCTCCAGTGAGGGAGGTGAGGCGTTTAACCAGTTTAGAGGAATTAACAACCTGGCTGTCTGAATTAAAAGGGTCGGTAAGTCAAACAACGAAGGCTGCCACTTTTTTTTTTTTTGAGGGGAACCATAGAGGTACTGGTTGAGGAGGAAGCTCTATCGAGGAATTGCAGATCTCGTTTATTTTGTGCTCCACTTGGTCCCAAAAAGGGCGAATTAGCGGGCAATACCACACGATGTGGCCTAAGGTGCCTCTATGTGTTTTGCATCTCCAACACAAATCATTACTTGCAAGACCCATTTTGAAGAGTTTAAATGGATCATTATACCACCTTGTCATAGTTTTAAAAGAATGTTCCTGCATTTTATGCACCTGGAAAAACCATGGGATCTCAAAAAGATCCGAGCTACCTCTTGTGGAGTGAAGGACCTATCTAGATCTTGTTCCCAAGCTCTTATGAAGGCCGGGGTTACACCTCCCTTATTGGAAAGCAGCGAGATACTATGCCTCGGTAGGGTATCATGAAATGTAAGCTGTTCAAACCAAGTAGGGGTAGAAACATTGGTGTATTTGGTAATCAATGTCTGACACGCCCTGTATAACTCCTGTCTTGTCAGAAAGTTTCCATCCTTAATAAATCTGGAGCAGAAGGGCGAAATATAATCTACGGATTTCAAATCTGATAAAAGAGAGGATAATGAGGTTCCTGCTAAGAGACTCCAAAATTGTGGAATGCGGAACAAGTCGGGTTTCAACAGGAAAGGGATGGCTTCTGCTGGCAGACTACTAGGTGGGTCTGAGAAAAGTTTTACAACAGATTTGATGTTGTAGATATTCAGGTAAAGGCCCTTGGATATTCCTATGGGTGTCACATTAGGAGTAACAATCCCCCAAAGCCCTGCATATTGTTTCTCAGACAATAGTATCCTCAGACATCACCACCTTACTATCAAGAATCCCACAATGTCTAACTTCTATATCATCCTTCTTCGCCTCTCGCTTTCTTAAACTTAACATGGATAAGACAGAATTCATAATCTTTCCCCCATCATGTTCAACCCCCCCAACAGACCTATCCATCACGATCAATGGCTGCACACTCTCCCCGGTCAACCAAGTCCGCTGCCTTGGAGTGACCTTGGATTCTGCCCTTTCCTTCCGACCGCACATCCAAGCCTTTTCCACCACCTGCCGCCTCCAACTCAAAAACATCTCCCGCATCCGTGCTTTCCTTAATTTTGAATCTGCGAAAATGCTTGTACATGCCCTCATCATCTCCCGCCTAGACTACTGCAACACTCTCCTCTGTGGCCTCCCATCTAGCACTCTCGCACCCCTCCAATCTATCCTCAACTCTGCTGCCCGACTAATCCACCTCTCACCCTGTTACTCCTCTGCCTCTCCCCTCTGCCAATCCCTTCACTGGCTCCCATTGCCCAACGAATTCACTTCAAAGTACTAACAAATACATACAAGGCCGTCCATAACCTGTCCCCTCCCTACATCTCTGAGCTACTTTCCCGATACACCCCCACACGCACGCTCCGATCCTCACAAGACCTCCTCCTCTCCTCTTATCGCCTCTTCCCACAATCTCCTCCAGGATTCCTCCCGTGCATCCCCCATACTCTAGAACTCGCTGCCCCAACATATCAGACCCTCACCGACAGTGGAATCCTTCAAAAGAAACCTGAAAACCCACCTCTTCAGACAAGCCTCCAACCAGTGACCCTGCTGCCTCTATACCGCCATGACCAGCTTCACCCGCACCTACTGTGTCCTTCTCCCATACCATGTAGATTGTAAGCCTCGCGGGCAGGGCCCTCTCTCCTTCTGCACCAGTCTGTAACTCGTCTTGTTCATGCCTAGTGCAATTGTCTGTATTATGTATGTGCACCGCTTATCATATGTACAGCGCTATGGAATAAATGTCGCTTTAATAATAAATAATAATAGTACAAGCTCGATATTGGAACCCAGTGTTCGATATTTAGGGATGCATAATTGTAACCATATTTTTAACTGTATCGCTTTGTAGTAGTAATTCAAATTACTAGTCTAGGTTTTTTATTTTTTCACAGCAAGGAAGTAAAAATCTGTCTAACTCTTCTGAAGAACGAATGAGGGAGATGGATAGGGACCATTTAAAGAAGATACAGCAACTTTGGAACTATGGCGGTTTGGAGCAGATTTTTTCGGCCTATCCAGGAAACCCATGGAAGTGATAGGGATTGTAGCTGATTCTGAATCTTCTTCAGGAGAGGTAAGTAATTGGATCTATACAGCTTGTAGGGATCATTAGTGAGTTCTATTCCCAGATATGTTAGGGAGTCATCACTCCATCTAAAGAGGTAAGATGTTTTGAGGAAATGTGTCATTCGGGACGATAGCGCCATGCCCATAGCTACTGATTTAGAGTAATTTATCTTAAAGTTAGGAAAAAAATCCAAAAGTGGAAACGAGATCTAGGACACGAGGGAAGGCTTGTTTAGGATTTGTTATCAGGAGCATTAAGTCGTCTGCAAAAGCCGCACACTTATGTTCAACTGTTGACAGGCCTCGTATCAATGGATTATCACGGAACGCCTGAAGTAATGTCTCCATCACTAATATAAACAAAGACGGGTATAGGGGGCACCCCTGCCGGGTCCCGTTAGTGATGATAAACGGTCTAGATAAGATACCATTAACCCTCACTCTAGCGCTAGGGGCATGATATAAGGACAGGATCGCCTGTATAAATGAGTCGGGAATTCCAAACCTGTGGAGAGTGCGCTGCGCATCGAGCCAATCAACCCGGTCCAAAGCCTTCTCTGCGTCTGTGCTCAAGAGCACGAGAGGCTGCGATTTACGCTTAGCCCAAGAAATAGCATTGATAAGTCGACAGGATTGAAAATTCCCTTCTCTTCCCATTACAAAGCCTGCTTCTTCCTTGTTGATTATCTGTGGGGTTATAACATTAAGTCCAGACGCTAATAATTTGGCCCATATTTTTATATCTAGGTTAAGCAAAGAAATAGGCCTATAATTGCTGCATTCTCGAGCATCTTTACCTTCCTTGGGGATCATGGTGATTGTGGCTTCCAGCGTTTGTTTTGGGGGGGTTCTCCGCAGACACCACTTAGTTAAATGTGGGGTTAAAGTGGGTAGGAGCTTCTTGTGGTATCCTATCGGTAGGCCATCTGGACCCGGTGCCTTACCTAGAGGCATACTTTTTATAATCTTTTGGATCTCTTCTTCTGAAAATGGTTTTAACAGAGAGGGGCAGTCTTCGGGACTAAGTTTGGTCTATTTGTCTCACTCTTTCAGACTCACTGGGCTTATTTGGTGACATTCCAGGGACGTTATCACAATTATACAAATTTTCATAGAAGGAGCAGAACTCCTCTGCTATAGCATCTGTAGAGGAGACAAACGTTCCCTTGTTCGTCTTAATAGAGGAGACAAATTGGGCCGCTTTCCTCTGCTTGATCTGGTGAGACATAAACTTATTTTCTCTATCACCATGCACGTACTGTCTAAATTTTGCACACCTTATGTTAAGCAACTCTTTTAGCTGTCTCCTTAAGGATTTGAGATCATCCTGAGCAAGGGATAATTTAGATTGTTTCTTTATGGATGCAATTGCAGCAACTTGGCCAAGTAACAAGTTAAGCTTTTTCTGTCTCTCTTTTTTGAGCTTGGAGCCCAAGGCAATAAATTCACCACGAATGATGGCTTTATGAGCTTCCCAATCAGTAGTCTGGCGGGTGTCCGGTTGCTTATTATCCTGGAAATAATGGGTTAATTTGAGAGTGATATCTGAGTCTAACAGGGTTTTGTTTAGGGGCCACATCCATTCCCTTGTAGGAAGGTTAGCAAAGGCGAAAAGTAGTTAGAGGGGCATGATCGGAAACTGTAATGGGGCCTATGGAAGACTTTAGCATTTCTATATGGGGATTCAGCTGGACCACTGAATAAAATGTGAAATCTTTTACGGAGACATTTAATGTCCTCCAGGTGTCTATTAAGTGCAATTCCCTTAATAATTTCTGAATTCCTCCAAGCGTTTTTTTGTGATTTGGTGGAACTGCCTAGTGATGTGTCTAAGCGAGGGTTCGAGGACACATTAAAGTCTCCCCCCTTTATTTTTATTTAAATATAATATTTATTAGCTTTTGTCATTTTTCATTCCAGCAGCATGTCACAATAGTGTGAGAAATTGACATGGTTTGACATATAAGATACAGTACATCTAACACATGTTGAACAATCTCTTACAGGAATACAGCTGATCCCTTAGCTGTCATTACTTGTATAATGTAACATAGACTGCTCGTTCAATTTCTTGATCTTTAAGGCTAATCTTCTAGTCCCTAACTGAGGTTAACCCCTTACACCCCCCCCCCCCCCCCCCCGAACGCTTTCCTCCAGTATACCGGGTCCTAATATGAATTAGACTTTAATCAGCCAGTAATCTCCCCAAGGTTCCTGCAATTTTACGTTTCAAATACCATTCCGAGGATAGAAATGGCTTCATCAAACTCTTCAATTCCAGATCTGAGTATACTACTGTCATAAAATCTTCCCATCGTTTGAAGAAATTTTCGATACGCTTTCCTCTAAAGGCGTTCGCCTCTATTCTCTCCAAATCAAAACATTTTTTGACATGCTCCAGTACCTCATTCATTGATGGTACCTGAGGTCGAAGCCAGCTGTTTAGTAGACACTGCTTGGCCGCCAGAATAATAATATGGATAATTGGTTGTATCTGTCTATGCTCTGGGAGAGCATGGAAAATAATACATTCAGGAGTGTTGGGGATGTTGACATCTAGATGTCTTTTAATTTGTTGTTTCACTAATTCCCAGAATTTTGACGTTTCTGAGCATGACCAAATCCCGTGCAACATATTTGAACCGTTTAAGTGACATTTTGGGCAGCATGTCAGTCTGTCTTGACTTTGAGACTGAGAAGAGAAGCGAAAACCGTAAATTGCCTTGTGAATTAGGCGAAATTGTGTTTCCCTCCAACCCTCGTTCCCCCTTTATTTTTACACCTTCAGCAAAGTCTTGGTCGTCTTAAGCCAGCGATGTTGTCGGGTTTTAGGAACATAAAGACCTGCATGCGTTACCAATAGGTGACCGATCCTACCCTTCACAGATATGAATCTGCCTTCTGAGTCTTGCTGCACTACTACTGGTAACAACGGTACGTTTTTTGCTAATCGCGATACTAACTCCTCTAGAAGCAGATCCATATGTGCTATGAAACCACTGTGAATAGTGCGATTTGGATATAGATGGAATCTTTCCTGTCTTGAAATGCATTTCCTGAAGAAAGCATATGTCACTTCCAATTTTTTTTCAGAAGTGTTGAGATTTGAGATCTTTTTTTGGGGCGTGTCAAGTCCTCTAACATTGAGGGTGGTTATATTCAATTCTGTCAAAGATACATCGATAGCGTGTAATGCAAGAACTTCTGAAATATCATGCAAGGTGGAAAAGCCAACATTAAAACAACTAAGCTGAATACATAAAGAGCTGACTACATGAGAACAAGTATACGCATCTGAGAATAGGTATTGTACCAAAGTGACCGTGGTGATGAGCCACTGTGTAGTAGCTTGGAGGGGTAGATGATTATGGAGATACATCCTCACCCGTGCCCTCCACACCCCTGTGCTTCTGTTAACAATATAACTGCCTTTCTATACGGTGGAAAAGTGAAAAATACATATGGCAGAGACTAAAGCAACTTAAAGAATGCACAACTGCTGAAGAAAACTGTGTAACACCCCACGCAGGTAAACCCACTACAGCAGACTAGATATTTTCCCTAGTGTGAACAGCGCCCAACAAGTTTTCCACTTTTGCTAAATTATTTGAATGTAGTAGGATCAGTAAAACCTTGAAAGCGGATGGTGCGACACTTCTTCGAATGAATCTTGAGGCCCAGTACATAATGTTCCGGAGTGTGCTCAGGTGTTGTCTTTCACTCCGGGCGCTTTTCTATTAGTGAAGGATTTTTTCTTGGAAGCCACTTTCCAGGCATCCTGGTGTCATGCCCCACTCTGACGATGTGCGGAGGTCAGCCAGGATAGCAGCACGAGTTTAGTGATTGATTTAGAGCCGTGCTGGATCCGCCTCTCTCAGGTGCACTGGGTGGGGTCTTTAGTTCAAATAGCACACTGCCCAGTGCCCTGAGCGGATTATACTGTTCATTCTGGTCTGGGAAGCTTAGGTGGAAGGTTGGCTGTCAGTTCCTGCTCTCAGAGATAAGTGTCTTTTCTAGTTCGGTTGTTTGTGTCTTCTTGTCCATCCAGGTTCTGTGCGAGCAGACTGCTCCTATCTCCCCACTTCACCATCTTAGGGAGTTCAGGGTTTTTGTCAGCCCAGGCTGGAGGACACTAGCACACCTACCTTCAAGGTCTGCTGTGGGCTGAGCAGTGCAGGGAAAGAGGTCAGGGATAAGCTAGGAGGTGACCCTTCCCCTGTCTCTCGTCCAGAGCCTGGTTGGTGTGTTATCTTGTGTACAGAGTGTACGTCCGCCGTGACACCTGGGAAGGGAGCTGTGGTAATCCCGAGACTGTGATGTCCACTGGCAGCCAGTAATCTAAAGTGATTGGTGAAATGTCCAGAATTTTCCAGGCCGCAGGTAGATCTTGTGGCGAACTAACTATACAGCGGTGGCCATTTTTAGCAAATGTAATCCCAAAAGGGTAGAGCTACTTATACAACAGCTTATGGTTTCTCAAGTGGTCTGTTAGCAGTCTTAGAACCCTGTGTTTAGCCAAGGTGGAGGAGACTAAGTCCTGAAACATTAAGACCAATGATTCACCATACCCAAGTTCTGTTTTCTAGCGGGATGCTTGCAAAATGGCTGCTGTGTCTTTGTAGCTTAGAAGGCAACATATTACATCTCTGGGGGGCTCCCCATTTCTGGGTGTGGGGCGCAGGGAGCGATGTATTATTTCAATGGTGATGCCTGCAGCTCTTTCCTCGCCCAGTAGATCAGCAAACAGTGTCTTAGCAGCTATTTCTATCTCTGGAGCCACTGATTCGTCAAGACCTTTCAGCCTAATGTTCTTTCGCCTGCTCATATTTTCCTGGTCCTCAATGATGAGGAAGGCATTACTTAAGGAGATCTGTGCATCCATTACACTTAACATGGCCGCGCTGTGTGCAACCACCTGCCCCTGTCGGGTTTCTGCAAACTGCTGTAATTCCTGCACCGTTCGCCTGATTTGGATGTAAAAACCCTCAAATTAAAGCTGACAGTCTGCAGGTAAAGCACATCTTGTTCGTTTCATTTCAAATCCATTGTGGTGGTGTATAGAGCCAAAAATGTTAGAATTGTGTCGATGTCCCAATATTTATGGACCTGACTGTAGCTGGTCACAAATGTGTCTTTCAGACGTCTTCTTTACCATTCCTGGGATACATCAACTCTCATAGTGGGTTGCAGATGGATCCTGAAAAGCTGAGTGCTCTAATGGCCTTGCCGCCCACAGGGTCTTCGCGCCACACAGCGCTTCCCAGGTTTTGCTAATTTTTATCGCCAGTTCATTCCTAATTTTTAATCTCTTACAACCCAATCTCCGCCCTTACTAAGAAAGGGGTGAACACCACAGTCTGGACTTCTGCTTTCATCCAATCAAAGAAGTTCTTTGTCTCTGCTCCTGTTTACACCATTCAGATGTCTCCCGCCAATTATTTTTAGAAGTGGACGCCTCCTCCATAGGAGCCAGTGCTGTTTTACTACAGAAAGGTTCCAAGGGCAATATGCTTACCCGCAGATTTTTCTCCAAGTTCTTCTCCCCTGCAACAACTTCTGGCCATAAAACTAGCATTGGAGTGGCTTTATCTATTGGAAGGGGCCCAACATCCAGTGATAATCTTCACCAACCACAAAAAGCTTACATATCTGCAGATGGCCCAATGTTTGAACCCACTCCAAGCCAGATAGGCACTCTTCTTCTCCCGTTTTAATTTTGAGCTTCACTTTCGCCTGGCCGAGAAGAACATCAAGGCGGATGCTCTGTCTCGGTCATTTGATTTCTCCGACTAGCAAGAGGAATCCAAGTACATTGTTGATCCTGCTCACTTAATTACTGTGGCTCCTGTCCTGATCAAAGACATTCCTCCTGGGAGAACATTTGTGCCACCTGCCAAGAGGAAATGTATTCTAGCTTGGGGGCACAATTCCAAATTGGCCGGTCATCCAAGGATCCACAAGACTATAGAACTTTTATCATACCACTACTGGTGGCCCACACTGCCAAAACATGTGCCTGATTACATGTCTACCTGCAACGTCTGTGCTCTGAATCAAGTCTCCAGGACCAAACCACCCAGGCTGTTACCTTTTCCTGATGCCCCATGGCAACACATTGACTTTGTTGCTGATCTTCCATCTTCTGCAGGATGTACAGCTATCTGGGTGGTCGTGGACTGGTTCTCCTAGATGACTCACTTCGTACCTTTGGCCAAATTGCTCTCAGACACCGATCTTGCTAAATTGTTCGTAGAACACATATTCCGGTTGCATGGACTACCTTTACACACAGTTTCTGATTGCGGAGTCCAGTTTACCTCTAAGCTCTGGAGAGCTATTTGACAGATGCCTGAGATTGAATTAGACTTCTCTTCGGTATATCATACCCAGACTAATAGGCAAGTAGAGCGAGTCAATCCAATATTGGAGAACTATCTCCGACATTTTTTCTCGGCCCAACACGACAACTGGGTACAATTGCTACCTTGGGCAGAGTTCTCCTATAATAACCACTCTAGTAAGTCTACTGGATCATTTTCATTCTTTGTCATTTATGGACAACATCCTTGTACTCCTCTTCCTGTCCCTATGTCTTCTAAGGTACCATCTGCTAATTATTGTTTTAAGGATTTCTTGAACATTTGGTGTCTGACCAAAGACTGCATCATCAACAAAGCGGTGACTTGTATGAAAGTGAATGCAGAGAAAAGGCGTTCTCATCAGGAGATAAGGTTTAGCTCTCCTATAAAAATATCCACTTACAGGTTCCAAGTTTCAAATTTGTTCCTAGGTTCCTTGGAAGAGGATCAATGAAGAGTCTGCCCCTCTCTCTGTAGATTCCTAATTCCTTCCATGTGTCTTTACTGAAACCGGCAGTTCTAAATAGCTTCTCTACTGTTCCATCTACGGTATCTGGAGAATCTGATGATGCATTTGAAAAGTCAAAAGACATCTTGGACATTAAGAAGCGTGGCAAGAAGACCTACTATTTTGTGGACTAGAAAGGCTTTGGTCCTGAGGAGAAGTCTTGGGAACCAGAAGAGAACATCCATGCTACAAATTTGGAAAATAGGTTCTTGTCTCATCTTGGACTCAAGAATTTCCCGATGTTCCCATGCTTACCACCGCGGTCCCAGGCTCCGTGTCAGGTGGTGATCTTCTGCCAGAGTTTCCCCATTCACCACCAAAGTCCTGGACTCTGTCCTTGTAGGCATCATCCGTCCTGGAATCCGCTCCATGGTTTCCTTCCAGCCCTGGGCACAGCATGCTTTCAGATTGTTATCTGTAGCACTTCCTTAAATGCCATGTACACCTTGGGGGCATTATTGTATAATTGCATTGTACTTATTTTGAGCTAAAAATAATTTTTCAATTGGTCTTTATTAAAAATAATGGATTACACTTACCGGTAATAGTTTTTCTTCGAGCCTATGACAGCACCCCTGGAGAGACCGCCTCCTTTTCTGGACAGGAAACAGAATGCCTCCACCTCCAGTCCTTTCTCAAGAACCAAGAAACATAACATCTTAACTTTTTTTTTTTTTCTTCTGTAAATACTTCTTGTCTTTTTTTTTGGAGGGGGGGGGATGGGAATTAACCGGGTGCTGTACCGAATACCGGTAAGTGTAATCTAATATTTCTCTTTTGCCTATGACAGCACCCCAGGGGAATAGGCAAGAATTCTAACTAGGGCGAGTCTACAGCCTGGAGCACCTTATGGCCAAAGGAAAGACCCTCATTAGAAGGTAGCTGTAGCCTATAATGCCTAAAAAGTATGAGGAAAACTCCAGGTAGCTGCTCTACAAATCTGCTCAATTGAAGCTGAAGCTCTCTCTGCCCATGATGTGGAGACTGATCTTAAGGAGTGAGCCCCAAACCCTGAGGGCGGAACTAGTCCCTTAGAAGAGTAAGCTAAGGCAATACCCTTTCTGATCCACCTAGCAATAGACTGAGAAGAGGCAGCAGAACCCTTCTTAGCTCCCTGAAATAAAAGCAACAGACGAGGGGTGGCCTTCCAAGGCTGAGTGACCTTCAGATATTGTAAAATACACCTCCTAACGTCTAGGCAATGGAACTCTGATTCTTTCTCATTATTAGAGGAGGCACAGAAAGAAGGTAGCACTATCTCCTGAGAGCGTTGGAAATGAGAAGAGACTTTTGGTAAAAAAGAAGGTTTAGGAGAAATCTCTACCCGATCCTCCAAAATAACCAAATTGGTGGGGGGGGGGGGGAGGGAATCAGCAGAGATTACACTGATTTCACTAACCCTTCTAGCCGAGGTAATGGCAAGCAGGAAAGCAAGCTTTAGGGAGAGCATCTTAGGGGAGATACTATCAATCGGCTCAAAGGGGTCAGAAGAGAGCGCAGAGAGGACCAAGTTTAAATCCCAAGGAGGGGTTTTGACCTTAGAGACTGGTGATAACTTGGACACAGCTGTAACAAACCTCTTGATCCAGGGATGAACTGCTAGTCTAAACTCAAACAAGGCACTTAATGCCGATATCTGGACTTTTAAAGTACTAGGCCTGAGTTTTTACTTCCAACCTTCCTGCAAGAATTCTAGCACTAGCGGAATGTCAGGAACCTCTAGCACATCCACTGGTCTATTGGCGAATCTAAAAAATGCCCTCCAAATTCTAAAGGTAGATCTCAGAAGTAACCCTCTTCCGACTGGCCAACAGAGTGTTAACTACCTCTTCAGAAAGACCTCTTCTTTTTAAAATCTCCCTCTCAAGAGCCAAGCAGTCAGATGTAGATTTTTTACTTCTGGGTGAAAGACTGGACCTTGAGACAGAAGCTCCTGAGACTCCGGAAGCACCCACGGGGTTGCTATTGACATCCTGCGGAGCCAAGAGAACCAAACTCTTCTCGGCCAGAAGAGGGCTATAACTATTACAGTGGCCTCTTAGTCTCTGATCTTTTTGAGAGCCCTCGGTAACATTTTTAGGGGGGGAAAGGCATAGAGAAGGCCCTGTCTCCAATATTGAGACAATGCGTCCACAGCTTTCAGATGTTCCCCCGGAGATAGGGAATAGAAAACTTCTACCTTTCTGTTTGATCTGGTGGCAAAAATATCTATCTCTGGAATCCCCCATAATGCTATGACCTGGTTGAAAACCCCCTAATCTAGAGAGAACTCCCCCTGGCTTAGGTGGTGACGACTGAGGAAGTCCGCTTTCACATTGTCCGAGCCCTTGAGATGCACCGCAGAAAGAGAAGATAGAGAAGCCTCTGCCAGACTGAATATCTGATGGGTAAGTGACATGAGACCCTGAGCTCTTGTACCTCCCTGCCGATTAATATAGGCTACAGCTGTTATGTTGTCCAAGTAGATCTTTACATTTCTGCCCCTGATAAATGGAAGACTCTGTTCCAGGGCTAACTTGATCGCATTTAATTCCCTGACATTGTGAGACTGGGATAAGGCTCTGCTATCCCAGCTCCCCTGCAACAGAAGGGACTCCACATGGGCTCCCCAACTGGATGGACTCACATCTGTAGTCAAAAGAAGAACCGCTTCTCTGATCCATGGAACCCCTTTTTGAAGATTCTCTAAATTCATCCACCACCTTAAGGAGCTCAGAGTCCAAGGAGATAGATATATCGCCGAGTCTAGCGAGAGTGTACATCTGTCCCATTCCTGTAGAATCTGAAGTTGTAGAATTCTTGAATGATATTTGGCCCATTCTACTCCTGGAATCACAGCCGTCATGAGGCCCAACACAGATATGGCCTCTCTTAGGATGACAGACGGGTGCGAGTAAATGTGTTGGACCCTGGACTTGATTTGTAAGGCCATCTGAAGGGGCAACAGACACTTCTGGGCTCTGGAGTCTATAATCATCCATAGGAAGTTGCACCTCTGGCTTGGACATAAACTGGACTTTTCTGGATTTATCTCCCATCCTAGCTTTTCTAGAACTTCCTTCAACCAGGCAATCTGCCTCTGAAGGGCCCGATACGATTGGGACACGAGAAGAAAGTCGTCCAGGTAAGGTATGATGACTATCTCTTTCTCCCTCACATGGGCCATCATTTCTAAAACAATTTTGTGAACACCCTCGGAGCCTGCGAAAGCCCAAAGGGTAAGGCCTGAAATTAAAGATGAAGAACTTTCTGCTCTGATTGGACTGCTACCCTCAAACTTTTGATGGATGGGATGGACACGGTAATATGCATCCCTCAGGTCCACAGTGGCCATAAAGCAGTTCGGGAAAAGATTGCTTACTGCTGACCTGATGGACTCCATACGAAACCTCTCGTACACCAGATACTGATTTAAGCACTTTAGGTTTATTATGGTCCGAAATTAACCATTTGGTTTCTTGACAAGAAACAGGGGAGAGTAAAACCCATTTGTCACTTCCTGCTCTGGGATTTTTCTCAATATTTTTTCTCTATTAGAGAGAGAACCTCTGTAATGATCTGACGGTAATCTGTGACCACAAACCTCCCCTATGTAATGCTCTGAAAATTTAATCTTAGGCCCTCTGTCACACCTGTGACAGGTGTTAGAAGGTCTGAAAGACTGACTGCACACGAGTGATCTGACAGCCTCTTTTGGTTTCACTAAGTCTGTGTGTTGCTGGTATGGCCACACCTCCTGTTCAGGTGTGGGTCATGTGACCTTTACCTCTCCCTATTTAGGCTGACTTTACCCATCACTCCTTTCTTGGGATAGCTTCATTTGGTTTTGGAAGAGCTGGAGTGTGGTTCTTGTTGAAGTCCTGTTCATCCATCATCCTCAGAAGTTAAGTGTTCCGCTTGTGTTTTGTATCCCCCCCCCCCCTTTGTTATTTACTAGGCCTCCGGGAGACGCCGGTTGCTTCACCAGGAAAGGAATGGGTTGTCTCTGCCCTGTCATTACCTTTAGGGCATCTGAGGGTCACCAGGGTTTTCTAGGTTCCTGTGTATGGGCATCTCTACCATCGAGAGGTGCCCATATGGATAGGAGTTAGGGCCAGGAGCAGGGTTTTATAGATGGTGACCCTTTTTCTTCCCTAGCAGTGAGGCCTAGTGTCTTTCCCCTTCCTTCTTGTTGTCTTTTGGTTTTCTCCCCTACTACCTCTGTGACACCTTCCCTTACCACAGAGTTTATCCAAACACTGTCGGAAATCTCTTGCCACCAATGTGCAAACAGAGACAGACGACCTCCGGGGGCCTGGCATCATTGGGACTGGCATCAGACCCGGAAAGAAGAAACTCCTTATTCTTTCTAGTGACACCAGAAAACTGCTTTGCTCTTTCCTTTCTCTTAAACCCTTCTTTATTAAATCTAGGACGGAAAGATTTCCTAGGGGGTTGACTAGCGGAGGGAAAACCTTTTCTCTTGTCGGAAGCCTTTTCTAAAATGTTGACAAGGACTGGGCCAAACAAAAACTCAACCTGACATGGGATAGCGCAAAGCTTAGCCTTAGAGGAAGCGCCCCCATTCCAGCCCTTTAGCCAATTAGCCATATGGGCAGAGTTGGATAAGGCCGAAGCCCTGGCGGGGAATCCTAAGGAATCCGCAGAGGCATCAGCCAAGAAATCTAGGGCGTTGTTTATAATGGGGGAAGGAAATAAGCAACTGCTCCCTAGGGGTACCCCCTTTAATGTGGGCTTCTAACTCTCCCATCCACACCTTTAGGGACCTAGCGACAGAGGTAGCGGCAATAGCAGGTTTAAAGGCTGCTGCAAAGGCCTCCCAATTTTTCTTTAAGTAAACCTCTGCCCTTCTGTCCATTGGGTCCTTAAGGGAACCCATATCTTCAAAGAGTAGAGAATTTTTCCTGGACATCTTAGGCACGGGAGCATCCAGCCTTGGGGCCCTATGCCAGAGGAAGGAACGAAAAACTTCCTATCTGGTCTCTTCCATTCCCTGGTGATTACCACCTGAATGTTCTTATGTACATCAAACACCTTCCTCTTTCTAGGACCTCAAACATAGAGTCTTGCACCGATTGCTGAGGTATTTGATCATCTAACCCGATAGTAGCTCTAACTGCCTTGACTAGGGAGTTAGTGTTCTCAGTATGAAACAGCGGTTTCCCTGCGGCCTCGTTCTCAGAAGAATCGTCCGATGACAAACACTCTCCTCCTGCCTCCCAGATAGAATATCGCTGTCACTGGAGGGGGAATCTTTAGATGCAGCAGCAGTACCGGGCGGCTTTTAATCAATCTGCTAACCGACTCTCTGATCTCAGAGTGCCCAACAACCGCCATACTGTGACTGGATAGATCCAAACAGTGCCCACATGGAGAGCCCGTGCCCAACAACCGCCATACTGTGACTGGATAGATCCAAACAGTGCCCACATGGAGAGCCCGTGCCCAACAACCGCCATACTGTGACTGGATAGATCCAAACAGTGCCCACATGGAGAGCCCGTGCCCAACAACCGCCATACTGTGACTGGATAGATCCAAACAGTGCCTACATGGAGAGCTCGTGCCCAACAACCACCATACTGTGCCTGGATAGATCCATACAGTGCCCACATGGAGAGCCCGTGCCCAACAACCACCATACTGTGCCTGGATAGAGCCATACAGTGCCCACATGGAGAGCCCGTGCCCAACAACCACCATACTGTGCCTGGATAGATCCATACAGTGCCCACATGGAGAGCCCGTGCCCAACAACCACCATACTGTGCCTGGATAGATCCATACAGTGCCCACATGGAGAGCCCGTGCCCAACAACCGCCATACTGTGCCTCGATAGATCCATACAGTGCTCAGAGTGCCCATGCCCAACAACCGCCATACTGTGACTGGATAGATCCAAACAGTGCCCACATGGAGAGCCCGTGCCCAACAACCGCCATACTGTGACTGGATAGATCCAAACAGTGCCTACATGGAGAGCCCGTGCCCAACAACCACCAGACTGTGCCTGGATAGATCCATACAGTGCCCACATGGAGAGCCCGTGCCCAACAACCACCATACTGTGCCTGGATAGATCCATACAGTGCCCACATGGAGAGCCCGTGCCCAACAACCACCATACTGTGCCTGGATAGATCCATACAGTGCCCACATGGAGAGCCCGTGCCCAACAACCACCATACTGTGCCTGGATAGATCCATACAGTGCCCACATGGAGAGCCCGTGCCCAACAACCGCCATACTGTGCCTCGATAGATCCATACAGTGCTCAGAGTGCCCGTGCCCAACAACCGCCATACTGTGACTGGATAGATCTAAACAGTGCCCACATGGAGAGCCCATGCCCAACAACCGCCATACTGTGCCTCGATAGATCCATACAGTGCCCACATGGAGAGCCCGTGCCCAACAACCGCCATTTTCTGACACTGATATGATGAAGATGGTGCGGGGGAGTAAATAACGCCACAGTTCCAGTGCACTTGCAGTAGTATCCCCAGACCGCCCCACCCTGCTAGATATGGCTGCTGATAGCTCTGCCCTCCGTGCCAGCCCCTGTGCCCCACCTGTCACCCCCCAACAACTGCAATCATCACACCATTAGGGCTCATGCACACGACCGTATGCCCTCCGAGACACTCATAATATCATACAAGTGCGGGACAATAGTCCCACGAGCGGCCCATGCGCACAGCATTATAATAACCTAGGATGCTGTGGGCTCCCGTGCACACGATGTATGCCGCTCACAGACTGTATGTCTCGGAGGGCATACGGTCGGGTACATGAGCCCTTAGGCCTCTTGCACACGACCGTATGGCTTTTTCAGTATTTTGCGGTCCGTAAAAAATACAGATGACATCCGTGTGCATTCAGTTGTTTTTTTGCGGAATGGAACAGCGGCCCCTTATAGAACAGTCCTATCCTTGTCCGTAATGCAGACATAATAGGACATGTTCTACCTTTGAACAGAACGGAAAAACGGAAATAGAAGGCATACGGAGTACCTTCCTATTTCTTTTGCGGGTTCATTGAAATTAATAGTTCCGTATACTGAACGGAAAAATACAGAAAATATATATATATATTAGGCCAGAACTGGTACTTTTTTGGGCGGTTTTGGAAGGATGGTGTAAACAGTACTTGTCCTAGTTATGCTAGATGTGTAGACTGCCCAACCGCGGACTTCTGTAAAAAAAAGAAAAAAGAAAAGAACCGTTGCCCCTAAGGCCCTTAATGAGGAACTACAAGTACCTGCAAGAGGCAGCCATGCTGAGCTCCTGTCACTCGCGCAGTGCATGCTGGGAGTGGGAGCTCCACCGTAACTTATAGCTGGCACTGGCGGAAGTGACGACACACGGTACTTCCGGAAAATACAGACGATCTGGTAACCTAGTAACGCGTCGTCAGTTAGCCACGCCCTCGCCTCTTTTAGCCTATCAGTTTGGAGGCGGCTGGAGAGGCGCTATTCATCTTTAACCCCTTCTTGCTCGGACGTTAGTTCCCAGCAGTACTGATCAGTGCGGGGAACGGCCGCGGAGGTGCGGGAAGGGTTAATAGGCACAGGGCGGCAGATTCGTACTCCCAGGCCGGGCTGTGAGCTGTGGTCAGTGCGGACAGGACGTGGAGAGCCCAGCACCATGGAACTGCCGGTAAGTGCTGGCCGGAGGTCATAGGAACAGCCTGGGGACGGACTACAAGGCTCAGCAGAGCGTCATGTGTCACGACATGTGAATGTTATGTTGAGAGTTGTAGTTCCACAGATATCAATCACCTACAGTGTCTCTTTCTCTATTTTATGACAGTATAACCCCCCACCCGTCCTTATGGCACAGGACCCCCCCCCCCGTCCTTATGGCGCAGGACCCCCCCCTCCGTCCTTATGGCGCAGGACCCCTCCCCCCTCCGTCCTTATGGCGCAGGACCCCCCCCTCCGTCCTTATGGCGCAGGACCCCCCCCTCCGTCCTTATGGCGCAGGACCCCCCCCCGTCCTTATGGCGCAGGACCCCCCCCAGTCCTTATGGCGCAGGACCCCCCCCCCCCCGTCCTTATGGCGCAGGACCCCCCCCTCTCCGTCCTTATGGCGCAGGACCCCCCCCCTCTCCGTCCTTATGGCGCAGGACCCCCCCCCTCTCCGTCCTTATGGCACAGGACCCCCCCCCCTCTCCGTCCTTATGGCACAGGACCCCCCCCCCTCTCCGTCCTTATGGCACAGGACCCCCCCCCCCTCTCCGTCCTTATGGCACAGGACCCCCCCCTCTCCGTCCTTATGGCACAGGACCCCCCCCCCCTCTCCGTCCTTATGGCACAGGACCCCCCCCTCTCCGTCCTTATGGCACAGGACCCCCCCCCCTCTCTGTCCTTATGGCACAGGACCCCCCCCCCTCTCCGTCCTTATGGCACAGGACCCCCCCCCCTCTCCGTCCTTATGGCACAGGACCCCCCCCCCCTCTCCGTCCTTATGGCACAGGACCCCCCCCCCCTCTCCGTCCTTATGGCACAGGACCCCCCCCCCCCTCTCCGTCCTTATGGCACAGGACCCCCCCCCTCTCCGTCCTTATGGCACAGGACCCCCCCCCTCTCCGTCCTTATGGCACAGGACCCCCCCCCCCCCCTCTCCGTCCTTATGGCAAAGGACCCCCCCCCCTCTCCGTCCTTATGGCACAGGACCCCCCCCCCTCTCCGTCCTTATGGCACAGGACCCCCCCCCCTCTCCGTCCTTATGGCACAGGACCCCCCCCCCCTCTCCGTCCTTATGGCACAGGACCCCCCCCCTCTCCGTCCTTATGGCACAGGACCCCCCCCCCCCTCTCCGTCCTTATGGCACAGGAACCCCCCCCTCTCCGTCCTTATGGCACAGGACCCCCCCCCCCTCTCCGTCCTTATGGCACAGGACCCCCCCCCCCTCTCCGTCCTTATGGCACAGGACCCCCCCCCCCTCTCCGTCCTTATGGCACAGGACCCCCCCCCCTCTCCGTCCTTATGGCACAGGACCCCCCCCCCCCTCTCCGTCCTTATGGCACAGGACCCCCCCCCCCCTCTCCGTCCTTATGGCACAGGACCCCCCCCCCCCCTCCGTCCTTATGGCACAGGACCCCCCCCCTCTCCGTCCTTATGGCACAGGACCCCCCCCCCTCTCCGTCCTTATGGCACAGGACCCCCCCCCCTCCGTCCTTATGGCACAGGACCCCCCCCCCTCTCCGTCCTTATGGCACAGGACCCCCCCCCCTCTCCGCCCTTATGGCACAGGACCCCCCCCCCCCTCTCCGTCCTTATGGCACAGGACCCCCCCCCCCCTCTCCGTCCTTATGGCACAGGACCCCCCCCCCCCTCTCCGTCCTTATGGCACAGGACCCCCCCCCCTCTCCGTCCTTATGGCACAGGACCCCCCCCCCTCTCCGTCCTTATGGCACAGGACCCCCCCCCTCTCCGTCCTTATGGCACAGGACCCCCCCCCCCCCCCCCCCCGCCCTTATGGCACAGGACCTCCCCCCCCCCGCCCTTATGGCACAGGACCTCCCCCCCCGCCCTTATGGCACAGGACCTCCCCCCCCCCCCCCCCCGCGCTTATGGCACAGGACCTCCCCCGCCCTTATGGCACAGGACCTCCCCCCGCCCTTATGGCACAGGACCTCCCCCCCCCCCCCGCCCTTATGGCACAGGACCTCTTCCCCGGTCCTTATGGCACAGGGCCTCCCCCCCCCCCGTCCTTATGGCACAGGACCCTCCCCGTCCTTATGGCACAGGACCCCCCCCCCCCCCCCGTCCTTAAGGCACACATCCATGTTTACCTTCTCAGGAGGCACAGAACACGCGGCCGCATGTGACAGTACCGGCTTCTTACCCCCCCACTTTCCTGCTCTTCTGAATAGTAAATCAGTCATTCCAGAGCTTGGGAAAGCTGCGGGCGATCCCTGTGGGTGCAGCAATAGCGGCCGCTCGGTGGAGAATGATCCCAAACACTGCCAGACAATAGTCCCTTATTACGTCTCAGTAATGTTGTGTTCTCTTCTCAGGAGGATCCTTCCCTGGAGCGAAACTTTAAGGGGCACAGAGACACCGTCACCAGCGTGGACTTCAACCCCAACATGAAGCAGATCGGTGAGAGACATGAACACTGACCTCAGAGCGTGTCCTCTCATCATACATGTAATCTACAGGAACAGTCACTGTACATACATGACATTACTAATCCTGTATTATACTCCAGAGCTGCACTCACTATTCTGCCGGTGAAGTCACTGTGTACACACATTACTTATCCTGTACTGATCCTGAGTTACATCCTGTATTATACTCCAGAGCTGCACTCACTATTCTGCTGGTGCAGTCACTGTGTACATACATTACTTATCCTGTACTGATCCTGGGTTACATCCTGTATTATACTCCAGAGCTGCACTCACTATTCTGCTGGTGCAGTCACTGTGTACATACATTACTTATCCTGTACTGATCCTGAGTTACATCCTGTATTATACTTCAGAGCTGCACTCACTATTCTGCTGGTGCAGTCACTGTGTACATACATTACTTATCCTGTTCTGATCCTGAGTTACATCCTGTATTATACTCCAGAGCTGCACTCACTATTCTGCAGGTGCAGTCACTGTGTACATACATTACTTATCCTGTACTGATCCTGAGTTACATCCTGTATTATACTCCAGAGCTGCACTCACTATTCTGCCGGTGCAGTCACTGTGTACATACATTACTTATCCTGTACTGATCCTGAGTTACATCCTGTATTATACTCCAGGGCTGCACTCACTATTCTGCCGGTGCGGTCACTGTGTACATACATTACTTATTCTGTACTGATCCTGAGTTACATCCTGTATTATACTCCAGAGCTGCACTCCCTATTCTGCAGGTGCAGTCACTGTTTACATACATTACTTATCCTGTACTGACCCTGAGTTACATCCTGTATTATACTCCAGAGCTGCACTCACTATTCTGCTGGTGCAGTCACTGTGTACATACATTACTTATCCTGTATTATACTCCAGAGCTGCACTCACTATTCTGCTGGTGCAGTCACTGCGTACATACATTACTTATCCTGTATTGATCCCGAGTTACATCCTGTATTATACTCCAGAGCTGCACTCACTATTCTGCTGGTGCAGTCACTGTGTACATACATTACTTATCCTGTATTATACTCCAGAGCTGCACTCACTATTCTGCTGGTGCAGTCACTGTGTACATACATTACTTATCCTGTATTATACTCCAGAGCTGCACTCACTATTCTGCTGGTGCAGTCACTGCGTACATACATTACTTATCCTGTATTGATCCCGAGTTACATCCTGTATTATACTCCAGAGCTGCACTCACTATTCTGCTGGTGCAGTCACTGTGTACATACATTACTTATCCTGTATTATACTCCAGAGCTGCACTCACTATTCCGCTGGTGCAGTCACTGTGTACATACATTACTTATCCTGTACTGATCCTGAGTTACCGCCTGTATTATACTCCAGAGCTGCACTCACTATTCTGCCGGTGCAGTCACTATGTACATACATTACTTATCCTGTACTGATCCTGAGTTACATCCTGTATTATACTCCAGAGCTGCACTCACTATTCTGCTGGTGCAGTCACTGTGTACATACATTACTTATCCTGTACTGATCCTTTGTTACATCCTGTATTATACTCCAGAGCTGCACTCACTATTCTGCTGGTGCAGTCACTGTGTACATACATTACTTATCCTGTACTGATCCTGAGTTACATCCTGTATTATACTCCAGAGCTGCACTCACTATTCTGCTGGTGCAGTCACTGTGTACATACATTACTTATCCTGTACTGATCCCGAGTTACATCCTGTATTATACTCCAGAGCTGCACTCACTATATTCTGCTGGTGCAGTCACTGTGTACATACATTACTTATCCTGTACGGATCCTGGGTTACATCCTGTATTATACTCCAGAGCTGCACTCACTATTCTGCTGGTGCAGTCACTGTGTACATACATTACTTATCCTGTATTATACTCCAGAGCTGCACTCACTATTCTGCTGGTGCAGTCACTGCGTACATACATTACTTATCCTGTATTATACTCCAGAGCTGCACTCACTATTCTGCTGGTGCAGTCACTGTGTACATACATTACTTATCCTGTATTATACTCCAGAGCTGCACTCACTATTCTGCTGGTGCAGTCACTGTGTACATACATTACTTATCCTGTATTATACTCCAGAGCTGCACTCACTATTCTGCTGGTGCAGTCACTGTGTACATACATTACTCATCCTGTATTATACTCCAGAGCTGCACTCACTATTCTGCTGGTGCAGTCACTGTGTACATACATTACTTATCCTGTACTGATCCCGAGTTACATCCTGTATTATACTCCAGAGCTGCACTCACTATATTCTGCTGGTGCAGTCACTGTGTACATACATTACTTATCCTGTACGGATCCTGGGTTACATCCTGTATTATACTCCAGAGCTGCACTCACTATTCTGCTGGTGCAGTCACTGTGTACATACATTACTTATCCTGTTCTGATCCTGAGTTACATCCTGTATTATACTCCAGAGCTGCACTCACTATTCTGCAGGTGCAGTCACTGTGTACATACATTACTTATCCTGTACTGATCCTGAGTTACATCCTGTATTATACTCCAGAGCTGCACTCACTATTCTGCCGGTGCAGTCACTGTGTACATACATTACTTATCCTGTACTGATCCTGAGTTACATCCTGTATTATACTCCAGGGCTGCACTCACTATTCTGCCGGTGCGGTCACTGTGTACATACATTACTTATTCTGTACTGATCCTGAGTTACATCCTGTATTATACTCCAGAGCTGCACTCCCTATTCTGCAGGTGCAGTCACTGTTTACATACATTACTTATCCTGTACTGACCCTGAGTTACATCCTGTATTATACTCCAGAGCTGCACTCACTATTCTGCTGGTGCAGTCACTGTGTACATACATTACTTATCCTGTATTATACTCCAGAGCTGCACTCACTATTCTGCTGGTGCAGTCACTGCGTACATACATTACTTATCCTGTATTGATCCCGAGTTACATCCTGTATTATACTCCAGAGCTGCACTCACTATTCTGCTGGTGCAGTCACTGTGTACATACATTACTTATCCTGTATTATACTCCAGAGCTGCACTCACTATTCTGCTGGTGCAGTCACTGTGTACATACATTACTTATCCTGTATTATACTCCAGAGCTGCACTCACTATTCTGCTGGTGCAGTCACTGCGTACATACATTACTTATCCTGTATTGATCCCGAGTTACATCCTGTATTATACTCCAGAGCTGCACTCACTATTCTGCTGGTGCAGTCACTGTGTACATACATTACTTATCCTGTATTATACTCCAGAGCTGCACTCACTATTCCGCTGGTGCAGTCACTGTGTACATACATTACTTATCCTGTACTGATCCTGAGTTACCGCCTGTATTATACTCCAGAGCTGCACTCACTATTCTGCCGGTGCAGTCACTATGTACATACATTACTTATCCTGTACTGATCCTGAGTTACATCCTGTATTATACTCCAGAGCTGCACTCACTATTCTGCTGGTGCAGTCACTGTGTACATACATTACTTATCCTGTACTGATCCTTTGTTACATCCTGTATTATACTCCAGAGCTGCACTCACTATTCTGCTGGTGCAGTCACTGTGTACATACATTACTTATCCTGTACTGATCCTGAGTTACATCCTGTATTATACTCCAGAGCTGCACTCACTATTCTGCTGGTGCAGTCACTGTGTACATACATTACTTATCCTGTACTGATCCCGAGTTACATCCTGTATTATACTCCAGAGCTGCACTCACTATATTCTGCTGGTGCAGTCACTGTGTACATACATTACTTATCCTGTACGGATCCTGGGTTACATCCTGTATTATACTCCAGAGCTGCACTCACTATTCTGCTGGTGCAGTCACTGTGTACATACATTACTTATCCTGTATTATACTCCAGAGCTGCACTCACTATTCTGCTGGTGCAGTCACTGCGTACATACATTACTTATCCTGTATTATACTCCAGAGCTGCACTCACTATTCTGCTGGTGCAGTCACTGTGTACATACATTACTTATCCTGTATTATACTCCAGAGCTGCACTCACTATTCTGCTGGTGCAGTCACTGTGTACATACATTACTTATCCTGTATTATACTCCAGAGCTGCACTCACTATTCTGCTGGTGCAGTCACTGTGTACATACATTACTCATCCTGTATTATACTCCAGAGCTGCACTCACTATTCTGCTGGTGCAGTCACTGTGTACATACATTACTTATCCTGTACTGATCCCGAGTTACATCCTGTATTATACTCCAGAGCTGCACTCACTATATTCTGCTGGTGCAGTCACTGTGTACATACATTACTTATCCTGTACGGATCCTGGGTTACATCCTGTATTATACTCCAGAGCTGCACTCACTATTCTGCTGGTGCAGTCACTGCGTACATACATTACTTATCCTGTATTGATCCCGAGTTACATCCTGTATTATACTCCAGAGCTGCACTCACTATTCTGCTGGTGCAGTCACTGTGTACATACATTACTTATCCTGTATTATACTCCAGAGCTGCACTCACTATTCTGCTGGTGCAGTCACTGTGTACATACATTACTTATCCTGTATTATACTCCAGAGCTGCACTCACTATTCTGCTGGTGCAGTCACTGCGTACATACATTACTTACCCTGTACTGATCCTGAGTTACATCCTGTATTATACTCCAGAGCTGCACTCACTATTCTGCTGGTGCAGTCACTGCGTACATACATTACTTATCCTGTATTGATCCTGAGTTACATCCTGCATTATACTCCAGAGCTGCACTCACTATTCTGCTGGTGCAGTCACTGTGCACATACATTACTTATCCTGTACTGATCCTGAGTTACATCCTGTATTATACTCCAGAGCTGCACTCACTATTCTGCTGGTGCAGTCACCGTGTACATACATTACTTATCCTGTATTATACTCCAGAGCTGCACTCACTATTCTGCTGGTGCAGTCACCGTGTACATACATTACTTATCCTGTATTATACTCCAGAGCTGCACTCACTATTCTGCTGGTGCAGTCACTGTGTACATACATTACTCATCCTGTATTATACTCCAGAGCTGCACTCACTATTCTGCTGGTGCAGTCACTATGTACATACATTACTTATCCTGTATTATACTCCAGAGCTGCACTCACTATTCTGCTGGTGCAGTCACTGTGTACATACATTACTTATCCTGTACTGATCCTGAGTTACATCCTGTATTATACTCCAGAGCTGTACTCACTATTCTGCTGGTGCAGTCACTGTGTACATACATTACTTATCCTGTACTGATCCTGAGTTACATCCTGTATTATACTCCAGAGCTGCACTCACTATTCTGCTGGTGCAGTCACTGTGTGCATACATTACTTATCCTGTACTGATCCTGAGTTACATCCTGTATTATACTCCAGAGCTGCACTCACTATTCTGCTGGTGCAGTCACTGTGTACATACATTACTTATCCTGTACTGATCCTGAGTTACATCCTGTATTATACTCCAGAGCTGCACTCACTATTCTGCTGGTGCAGTCACTGTGTGCATACATTACTTATCCTGTACTGATCCTGAGTTACATCCTGTATTATACTCCAGAGCTGCACTCACTATTCTGCTGGTGCAGTCACTGTGTACATACATTACTTATCCTGTACTGATCCTGAGTTACATCCTGTATTATACTCCAGAGCTGCACTCACTATTCTGCTGGTGCAGTCACTGTGTACATACATTACTTATCCTGTACTGATCCTGAGTTACATCCTGTATTATACTCCAGAGCTGCACTCACTCTTCTGCTGGTGCAGTCACTGTGTACATATGTGTTCTAGTATGATCCTGTACTTGCAGCCAGCGGCTCTATGGACTCGTGTGTCATGGTCTGGAACATGAAGCCTCAGATGAGGGCGTACCGCTTTGTGGGCCACAAGGATGCTGTGATGTCGGTGGAATTCTCGCCCTCCGGGCATCTTCTTGCTTCGGCCTCCAGGGATAAGACCGTCCGTTTGTGGGTCCCCAGTGTGTGAGTATCGGGAACTTTCTTTGTTTACAATGGCTGTGAACTGCCCATTGAGATCTACTACTTCTCACAGCTGAGGGTTTGCTACAGTTGTATCCTGAACACATTAGTGGAGGACTTGGTTTTTGTCCTATGGTTTGTGACAGTGGAGCCCTTGGGTGTGTACAGACTGAAGACCGCTGAGCTCCTGCTCCCCCTAGTGGTGGACTTACATAATGCAGCTGTCAGTTTACCAGCCTCATGTCCATCAGATACTGACCTGCCTGGTACCTCTTGGGGTGAATTCACACACGGGGCAGATTTGTTGCCGTTTCTTCTGCCACTGCAGCCGTCATCTTTGGAGATGTATTAATATTGAGCCCCAGACGTTATATATGTGACTGTGTTTTCCAGGAAAGGAGAATCGACTGTGTTTAAAGCGCACACGGGCACAGTGCGGAGCGTCAGCTTCTCCAGCGACGGGCAGTCCATGGTCACCGCGTCCGACGACAAGACGGTCAAAGTGTGGACGGTTCACCGGCAGAAGTTCCTCTTCTCTCTGAATCAGCACATAAACTGGGTGCGGTGTGCCAAGTAAGTGCCCCGTGCTTTCCACAGCAGCACAGAGGATGGACAGTACCCCACTGCTGTGTACTGGTTGTCACAGTCCCGCCCCTGTCATCACTGAGTAGTCGTATAAAGCGACCTGCAGTCGTAGTACACAGGAGACGGACAGCTCCGGTGCGGAGGTGGGAACGGCCGCATAACTGCCCACATGGACCCCCGCGGCTGTGATGGCAAGCTCCGCCCCCTGAGGGGTTCCATTCATTTTATTGGCAGGTCACCGCTGCTATGAATCATACTGCGAGGTGAATCCTCATCCTCTGCAGCACTACTACTCTCAATCTCTCCTCCAGGTTTTCACCGGACGGACGGCTGATAGTGTCCGCCAGCGACGACAAAACCATCAAACTGTGGGACAAGACCAGCCGCGAGTGCACGCACTCCTTCTGTGAGCATGGCGGGTAAGGCCCACCCTGACACTGAACTACATAGCCCAGCAGGAATTAAAGGGGCCGTCTGGTGTGGACGACTCCCGCCTTCCTCCACCAGTTCTACAACTTTCTACATGTATCAGTTTCTCGTTATTTTCCAGATCTCTGCTTCCTGTCACTGAGTGGGAACATTCTTGTTTACATCTAGAGGTTGAAAGAGCTTTCTGACATAATGTTTCTCATAGCTGAGGGTTTGTTACAGTTGTATCCTGGCCTCCGGACAGATACATTGTAACAAAGGGGAGAGATTTGTGCCGCTCACGGAGTCCGGATACAATTGCAACAAATGCTCAGCTTTGAGCAGTATTCGGTCAGCCTCTTAAATGTTTACAAGAATGTTCTAAGTCAGTGACAACAAGCAGAGATACTGACATGGTGAGGAACCGAAAGCCAGGATATTACCGAGGCCTTCAGTCTGGTGGTCGGTAGCATAGCCCCCCCTAGTGGCCACACATGCGCCTGGCTGCCCTGCCTTTACCATGACACGTGAAGCTTTACGTTTATTAACCATTTATCGACATGTGCGCGTCTCGTCTGCTTTGTGCTCCAGGTTTGTGAACTTCGTGGACTTTCACCCCAGCGGGACCTGCGTGGCGGCTGCGGCCACGGACAACACAGTGAAAGTCTGGGACATCCGGATGAACAAACTTATCCAACATTACCAAGGTACTGGGCCCCGCATGGAGGGGCCCCCGCCATGTCCTGCAGGTCCATTCACTTCACGGCATACAGCAGATACCGCGCGTATTACTAGGCTGTGGGTTGTAGGAAACCGTCAGCAAGCTGGTGGACACCGCCCGACAGCTCATTGGAAGGGAACCGCTCTGATTGTTGTAGCTGTCCATTACTTGGGCCACATGACCCCAAGATGGCGCCGCCGCGTGTAATGTGGTCGGTTATTACATGATCCGACGGTCACGAGAAATCCACGTCTGCCGGATATCTGGCCGCAGATCGACCGCCCTGCTGTTGGATCTGAATTGGTGGCAAATCTTAACCCAGCAGCGAGTTGTAGACAGATCGCATGACGCCCAACGCGTCCGTTATCGGGTTGTCAGACGACCTCTGTTAATAAGAGGGGGGGGGGCTGAGAGCACAGAAAACATGACGTTACCGGCCCTTTAAATGGCATGCTGCTCATACTGTGACCCTGGCCGTGTTTACATAGAACAGGAAGACGCGAGCGCCGCTTTCGCTGAGTCACCGTGACGCCGGCAGAGTCCATCTGGATCGGGGGTTGTAAGCTCTTGTGAAACTACAAGTCCCAGCATTGCCCTGACCATCTGCAGCTTCAGTGCCACTGTGGGAGTTGTAGTTTGACAACAGGCTGGTGTGTAATAAACCCCCCCCCCCGGCCGATTCCGGACCATCAGACCCCCCTCCCCAAGCTGCTGCCTTTAGGGCCCTAGAGATTCCAGATTTAGGTCTATCTGTACCTGGCAAAGCTGGGTGACTACAATATGGCGGCCATTACAGAGGTTGCACCCAGCCTTCCCAGGTTCCCCACCCTGCACGATGAGGCTGATTCAGGAGACGGCGGCCATATTGGTTGTCGCAGTCCTCACCCAGCTTTCCTGGAGTCCGCAGTGTGACGGTACTTGGCGATGTCGCCCCACATTGGCGGGCTGGTACTGATGCGCTGTTCTGGTGTCTTGCAGTGCACAGCGGGGCGGTGAACGCTCTGTCCTTCCACCCCTCGGGTAATTATCTGGTCACCTCCTCGAACGACTCCACCCTGAAGATCCTGGACCTGCTGGAGGGGCGGCTGCTGTACACGCTGCACGGGCACCAGGTGAGCGCGGGAGCCGGCGTCTACCCCGACTTTCTGTCTCAGTTCTCCATCACTGTCAGGATCTCTGCTTCCTGTCATTGAATGGTAACAATCTTATTGACGTTATAATACATTAGTAACTCTCTGTATGTTGCAGGGGGCAGCGACTAGTGTCCGCTTCTCCAGGGAAGGACAATTCTTCGCTTCTGGAGGGTCCGACGAGCAAGTGAGTAATGTGTGTGCGGTCTCACCCGGGATAGCAATGAGGTGTGTGTGTGCGGTCTCTCCCGGGATAGTGATGAGGTGTGTGTGCGGTCTCTCCCGGGATAGTGATGAGGTGTGTGTGCGGTCTCTCCCGGGATAGTGATGAGGTGTGTGTGCGGTCTCTCCCGGGATAGTGATGAGGTGTGTGTGCGGTCTATCCCGGGATAGTGATGAGGTGTGTGTGCGGTCTATCCCGGGATAGTGATGAGGTGTGTGTGCGGTCTCACCCGGGATAGTGATGAGGTGTGTGTGCGGTCTCACCCGGGATAGTGATGAGGTGTGTGCGGTCTCACCCGGGATAGTGATGAGGTGTGTGTGTGTGCGGTCACTCCTGGGATAGTGATGAGGTGTGTGTGCGGTCACTCCCGGGATAGCGATGAGGTGTGTGTGCGGTCTCACCCGGGATAGTGATGAGGTGTGTGCGCGGTCTCACCCGGGATAGCAATGAGGTGTGTGTGTGCGGTCTCTCCCGGGATAGTGATGAGGTGTGTGTGCGGTCTCACCCGGGATAGTGATGAGGTGTGTGTGCGGTCTCACCCGGGATAGTGATGAGGTGTGTGCGGTCTCACCCGGGATAGTGATGAGGTGTGTGTGTGTGCGGTCACTCCCGGGATAGTGATGAGGTGTGTGTGCGGTCACTCCCGGGATAGTGATGAGGTGTGTGTGCGGTCTCTCCTGGGATAGTGATGAGGTGTGTGTGCGGTCTCTCCCGGGATAGTGATGAGGTGTGTGTGCGGTCTCTCCCGGAATAGTGATGAGGTGTGTGTGCGGTCTCTCCCGGGATAGTGATGAGGTGTGTGTGCGGTCACTCCCGGGATAGTGATGAGGTGTGTGTGCGGTCTCTCCCGGGATAGTGATGAGGTGTGTGTGCGGTCTCTCCCGGGATAGTGATGAGGTGTGTGTGCGGTCTCTCCCGGGATAGCGATGAGGTGTGTGTGCGGTCACTCCCGGGATAGTGATGAGGTGTGTGTGCGGTCTCACCCGGGATAGCGATGAGGTGTGTGTGCGGTCTCTCCTGGGATAGTGATGAGGTGTGTGTGCGGTCACTCCCGGGATAGTGATGAGGTGTGTGTGTGCGGTCTCTCCCGGGATAGTGATGAGGTGTGTGTGCGGTCTCTCCCGGGATAGCGATGAGGTGTGTGCGCGGTCTCTCCCGGGATAGTGATGAGGTGTGTGTGCGCGGTCTCTCCTGGGATAGTGATGAGGTGTTTGTGTGTGCGGTCTCTCCCGGGATAGTGATGAGGTGTGTGTGTGTGTGTGATCACTCCTGGGATAGTGATGAGGTGTGTGTGCGGTCTCTCCCGGGATAGTGATGAGGTGTGTGTGCGGTCTCTCCGGGATAGTGATGAGGTGTGTGTGCGGTCTCTCCCGGGATAGCGATGAGGTGTGTGCGCGGTCTCTCCCGGGATAGTGATGAGGTGTGTGTGCGCGGTCTCTCCTGGGATAGTGATGAGGTGTTTGTGTGTGCGGTCTCTCCCGGGATAGCAATGAGGTGTGTGTGTGATCACTCCTGGGATAGTGATGAGGTGTGTGTGCGGTCTCTCCCGGGATAGTGATGAGGTGTGTGTGCGGTCTCTCCCGGGATAGTGATGAGGTGTGTGTGTGCGGTCTCTCCCGGGATAGTGATGAGGTGTGTGTGTGCGGTCTCTCCCGGGATAGTGATGAGGTGTGTGTGTGCGGTCTCTCCCGGGATAGTGATGAGGTGTGTGTGCGGTCTCTCCCGGGATAGCGATGAGGTGTGTGCGCGGTCTCTCCTGGGATAGTGATGAGGTGTGTGTGTGTGCGGTCTCTCCTGGGATAGTGATGAGGTGTGTGTGTGTGGTCTCTCCCGGGATAGTGATGAGGTGTGTGTGCGGTCTCTCCCGGGATAGCGATGAGGTGTGTGTGCGGTCACTCCCGGGATAGTGATGAGGTGTGTGTGCGGATCATTCCCGGGATAGTGATGAGGTGTGTGTGCGGTCTATCCTGGGATAGTGATGAGGTGTGTGTGCGGATCATTCCCGGGATAGTGATGAGGTGTGTGTGCGGTCTCTCCCGGGATAGTGATGAGGTGTGTGTGCGGTCTCTCCCGGGATAGTGATGAGGTGTGTGTGCGGTCTCTCCCGGGATAGTGATGAGGTGTGTGTGCGGTCTCTCCCGGGATAGTGATGAGGTGTGTGCGCGGTCTCACCCGGGATAGTGATGAGGTGTGTGCGCGGTCTCACCCGGGATAGTGATGAGGTGTGTGTGCGGTCTCACCCGGGATAGCGATGAGGTGTGTGTGCGGTCTCTCCTGGGATAGTGATGAGGTGTGTGTGCGGTCACTCCCGGGATAGTGATGAGGTGTGTGTGTGCGGTCTCTCCCGGGATAGTGATGAGGTGTGTGTGCGGTCTCTCCCGGGATAGCGATGAGGTGTGTGCGCGGTCTCTCCCGGATAGTGATGAGGTGTGTGTGCGCGGTCTCTCCTGGATAGTGATGAGGTGTTTGTGTGTGTGTGATCACTCCTGGGATAGTGATGAGGTGTGTGTGCGGTCTCTCCCGGGATAGTGATGAGGTGTGTGTGCGGTCTCTCCCGGGATAGTGATGAGGTGTGTGTGCGGTCTCTCCCGGGATAGCGATGAGGTGTGTGCGCGGTCTCTCCCGGGATAGTGATGAGGTGTGTGTGCGCGGTCTCTCCTGGGATAGTGATGAGGTGTTTGTGTGTGCGGTCTCTCCCGGGATAGCAATGAGGTGTGTGTGTGATCACTCCTGGGATAGTGATGAGGTGTGTGTGCGGTCTCTCTCCGGGATAGTGATGAGGTGTGTGTGCGGTCTCTCCCGGGATAGTGATGAGGTGTGTGTGCGCGGTCCTCTCCTGGGATAGTGATGAGGTGTTTTGTGTGTGCGGTCTCTCCCGGGATAGTGATGAGGTGTGTGTGTGCGGTCTCTCCGGGATAGTGATGAGGTGTGTGTGTGCGGTCCTCTCCCGGGATAGTGATGAGGTGTGTGTGCGGTCTCTCCCGGGATAGCGATGAGGTGTGTGCGCGGTCTCTCCTGGATAGTGATGAGGTGTGTGTGTGTGTGTGTGTGCGGTCTCTCCTGGGATAGTGATGAGGTGTGTGTGTGTGCGGTCTCTCCCGGGATAGTGATGAGGTGTGTGTGCGGTCTCTCCCGGGATAGCGATGAGGTGTGTGTGCGGTCACTCCCGGGATAGTGATGAGGTGTGTGTGCGGATCATTCCCGGGATAGTGATGAGGTGTGTGTGTGCGGTCTCTCCTGGGATAGTGATGAGGTGTGTGTGCGGTCTCTCCCGGGATAGTGATGAGGTGTGTGTGCGGTCTCTCCCGGGATAGCGATGAGGTGTGTGTGCGGTCACTCCTGGGATAGTGATGAGGTGTGTGTGCGGTCTCTCCTGGGATAGTGATGAGGTGTGTGTGCGGTCACTCCTGGGATAGTGATGAGGTGTGTGTGCGGTCTCTCCTGGGATAGCGATGAGGTGTGTGTGCGGTCACTCCCGGGATAGTGATGAGGTGTGTGTGCGGTCTCTCCTGGGATAGTGATGAGGTGTGTGTGCGGTCTCTCCTGGGATAGTGATGAGGTGTGTGTGCGGTCTCTCCTGGGATAGTGATGAGGTGTGTGTGCGGTCTCTCCTGGGATAGTGATGAGGTGTGTGTGTGTGCGGTCTCTCCCGGGATAGTGATGAGGTGTGTGTGCGGTCACTCCTGGGATAGCGATGAGGTGTGTGTGCGGTCACTCCTGGGATAGTGATGAGGTGTGTGTGCGGTCACTCCTGGGATAGCGATGAGGTGTGTGTGCGGTCTATCCTGGGATAGTGATGAGGTGTGTGTGTGTGTGTGCGGTCTCTCCCGGGATAGTGATGATGTGTGTGTGCGGTCTCTCCCGGGATAGTGATGAGGTGTGTGTGCGGTCTCTCCTGGGATAGCGATGAGGTGTGTGTGCGGTCTATCCTGGGATAGTGATGAGGTGTGTGTGCGGTCACTCCTGGGATAGCGATGAGGTGTGTGTGTGCGGTCTCTCCTGGGATAGTGATGAGGTGTGTGTGCGGTCTATCCCGGGATAGTGATGAGGTGTGTGTGTGCGGTCTATCCTGGGATAGTGATGAGGTGTGTGTGCGGTCTCTCCTGGGATAGTGATGAGGTGTGTGTGCGGTCTCAACCCGGGATAGTGATGAGGTGTGTGTGCGGTCTCTCCCGGGATAGTGATGAGGTGTGTGTGCGGTCTCTCCCGGGATAGTGATGAGGTGTGTGTGCGGTCACTCCCGGGATAGTGATGAGGTGTGTGTGCGGTCACTCCCGGGATAGTGATGAGGTGTGTGTGCGGTCTATCCTGGGATAGTGATGAGGTGTGTGTGCGGTCTCTCCTGGGATAGTGATGAGGTGTGTGTGCGGTCACTCCCGGGATAGTGATGAGGTGTGTGTGCGGTCTCTCCCGGGATAGTGATGAGGTGTGTGTGTGCGGTCTCTCCCGGGATAGTGATGAGGTGTGTGTGCGGTCTCTCCCGGGATAGTGATGAGGTGTGTGTGCGGTCTCACCCGGGATAGTGATGAGGTGTGTGTGCGGTCACTCCTGGGATAGTGATGAGGTGTGTGTGCGGTCTCACCCGGGATAGTGATGAGGTGTGTGTGCGGTCTCTCCCGGGATAGTGATGAGGTGTGTGTGTGCGGTCTCTCCTGGGATAGTGATGAGGTGTGTGTGCGGTCTCTCCCGGGATAGTGATGAGGTGTGTGTGTGCGGTCTCTCCCGGGATAGTGATGAGGTGTGTGTGCGGTCTCTCCCGGGATAGTGATGAGGTGTGTGTGCGGTCTCTCCCGGGATAGTGATGAGGTGTGTGTGTGTGCGGTCTCTCCCGGGATAGCGATGAGGTGTGTGTGTGTGTGTGTGTGTGCGGTCTCTCCTGGGATAGTGATGAGGTGTGTGTGTGTGCGGTCTCTCCTGGGATAGTGATGAGGTGTGTGTGCGGTCTATCCCGGGATAGTGATGAGGTGTGTGTGCGGTCTCACCCGGGATAGTGATGAGGTGTGTGTGCGGTCTCTCCCGGGATAGTGATGAGGTGTGTGCGCGGTCTATCCTGGGATAGTGATGAGGTGTGTGTGCGGTCACTCCTGGGATAGTGATGAGGTGTGTGTGCGGTCTCACCCGGGATAGTGATGAGGTGTGTGTGCGGTCTCTCCCGGGATAGTGATGAGGTGTGTGTGCGGGTCTCTCCCGGGATAGTGATGAGGTGTGTGTGCGGTCACTCCCGGGATAGCGATGAGGTGTGTGTGTGTGCGGTCTCTCCTGGGATAGTGATGAGGTGTGTGTGCGGTCTATCCGGGATAGTGATGAGGTGTGTGTGTGCGGTCTATCCTGGGATAGTGATGAGGTGTGTGTGCGGTCTCTCCTGGGATAGTGATGAGGTGTGTGCGGTCCTCTCCCGGGATAGTGATGAGGTGTGTGTGCGGTCTCTCCCGGGATAGTGATGAGGTGTGTGTGCGGTCACTCCCGGGATAGTGATGAGGTGTGTGTGCGGTCACTCCCGGGATAGTGATGAGGTGTGTGTGCGGTCTATCCTGGGATAGTGATGAGGTGTGTGTGCGGTCTCTCCTGGGATAGTGATGAGGTGTGTGTGCGGTCACTCCCGGGATAGTGATGAGGTGTGTGTGCGGTCTCTCCCGGGATAGTGATGAGGTGTGTGTGTGCGGTCTCTCCCGGGATAGTGATGAGGTGTGTGTGCGGTCTCTCCAGGGATAGTGATGAGGTGTGTGTGCGGTCTCACCCGGGATAGTGATGAGGTGTGTGTGCGGTCACTCCTGGGATAGTGATGAGGTGTGTGCGCGGTCTCACCCGGGATAGTGATGAGGTGTGTGCGCGGTCTCACCCGGGATAGTGATGAGGTGTGTGTGCGGTCTCTCCCGGGATAGTGATGAGGTGTGTGTGCGGTCTCTCCCGGGATAGTGATGAGGTGTGTGTGTGCGGTCTCTCCCGGGATAGTGATGAGGTGTGTGTGCGGTCACTCCCGGGATAGTGATGAGGTGTGTGTGCGGTCACTCCCGGGATAGTGATGAGGTGTGTGTGCGGTCTCTCCCGGGATAGTGATGAGGTGTGTGTGTGCGGTCTCTCCTGGGATAGTGATGAGGTGTGTGTGCGGTCTCTCCCGGGATAGTGATGAGGTGTGTGTGTGCGGTCTCTCCCGGGATAGTGATGAGGTGTGTGTGTGTGCGGTCTCTCCCGGGATAGTGATGAGGTGTGTGTGTGCGGTCTCACCCGGGATAGTGATGAGGTGTGTGTGTGCGGTCTCACCCGGGATAGTGATGAGGTGTGTGTGCGCGGTCTCTCCCGGGATAGTGATGAGGTGTGTGTGTGCGGTCTCTCCCGGGATAGTGATGAGGTGTGTGTGCGGTCTCTCCCGGGATAGTGATGAGGTGTGTGTGCGGTCTCTCCCGGGATAGTGATGAGGTGTGTGTGTGTGCGGTCTCTCCCGGGATAGTGATGAGGTGTGTGTGCGGTCTCTCCCGGGATAGTGATGAGGTGTGTGTGTGCGCGGTCTCACCCGGGATAGTGATGAGGTGTGTGTGTGCGGTCTCACCCGGGATAGTGATGAGGTGTGTGTGTGCGGTCTCACCCGGGATAGTGATGAGGTGTGTGTGCGCGGTCTCACCCGGGATAGTGATGAGGTGTGTGTGTGCGGTCTCACCCGGGATAGTGATGAGGTGTGTGTGTGCGGTCTCACCCGGGATAGTGATGAGGTGTGTGTGCGCGGTCTCACCCGGGATAGTGATGAGGTGTGTGTGCGTTTTCCTGCAGATCATGGTCTGGAAGACAAACTTTGATTCCTCCACGTACAGCGACGTCTTAAGGCACAAGAAGCGGGATGTGTTCACGAGCGGCGCAGACAATGCAAGCAGTGCCCCGCTGCAGCCCCCGTACCCGGCACGCGAGGAGGTGAGGTCTCCTACTGGTATCTGGGGTGGGAGGTTGGCATTTAGCTGGAGCTGACTTTTCGCTGCCGTTTTGTGTTGCGCTGCGGACGGCGTCCATTATTACGTGTTATAACCAACACTGTTTCCAGCTTATAGCGAGCCCCGACCCACCCGGACCGCAGCCTGCCAACCGGCCAAAATCCCAAGCCGATGACTTCAATATGCGGAACATCGCCAGCACGCTGGAGCACATCGTTGGGCAGCTGGATATCCTGACTCAGGTACTCGGCAAGGTCGCCTCAGATCCCCCCCTCCACCATAGCGATGGTAATCTCCTATATGTATGGGAGAGACTCATAGCTCTGCTCTTCCTGGTTCATGAATAGAATGCTAGAACTAGAGTTCAGACTGACACAGGCAGTTGTGATATTCAGACTAGGCTGCTCCCTTACAGTCTGTTACTGGCAGCCCCTTATCCTCACATAATCCGATATATTCTCTCTCTCAGACCGTAGGGATTTTAGAGCAACGACTTTCCCTGACTGAAGACAAACTGAGAGAATGTATGGAAAGGCAGGAGAAGCGGCCCGGCGCCGCTACATGACGAGGCCGGGACTGGTGGCGCCGCTGCTCATGTACGATATTTGTGTGTGTTGGGTTTTTATCTTTTTCTATTGTAAATATTAACAATTTTATTAATAAAAAAAGAAATCGTTTTTTTTAGAACATGTGTCTTTGTAACGCTCTGTGTACGCTGTGACGGCGGCCATATTGGTTATAGAGACGTAGGTGCAGGACGACCCCCTCATACGGGGACACACGGACGACGCTCCCCTCCTGGGCACAGGGCTGATTAAATCCGCGGACGCGCCCGTTATTACGAGGGCGCCACTAATGAGGAGATTTCCTCACCGGCCGCGCAATTCTTCTTTGTGGTTTCACAACTTGTACAGGAAATTTCTTGTGTGTAAAGGGGAAGTGCGGGCATTGTACTCGGAGAAGTTCCGCAAATTTTCTAACAGACTTTATTTCATCTCTTCTCCTTTTTTCACATTTCTGCTTGCTGTCAGCTAATGAAAACCACCTAACCTTATATGGAATGATACACAGTATGCTTCTATAGGTTTTGTAGTCAAAACTGTAACCACAAAAAGTGGTGTGACCAGAGCCTGAAAGTGGGGGTCCCATCCCAGACGCTGATGTTGTTTTGCTGGGCTATGCTATCAGTGTCCCACCTCTGGTACCTGCTCCTCTCTCCAGAACCGGGCCCCCGACGTGAAGGAGAACGCACCGAGCCCGAGCAGCACGCTCTCTATTCATACTATGGGACTTAGTGCGCTCGCCTGTTCTCGGACCTCCCGCAGCGGAGAGCACACTGGGCATGCTCGGTGCCGTCTCCTTCACTGCGGGGCAGATCCCCCTCCTGTCTGACACTGATAGCATATCCCAGCACAATGCCATCCATGTCTGCGAGTGATCATATAAGGGCCGCAATACGCGGGGCACCGGCCGTGTGCATGAGCCCTAACACACAGGCAGCTCTGAACCCTCAGTTTACACATCAAAAATATGTTAGGCTACATGCACACGACCGTATGTGAATTGCGGATCCGCAAAAAAAACGGATGATGTTACGTATGGCATCCGTGTTTTTTTTTTTTTTTTTTTTTTGCGGATCCATTGTAATAATGTCTATCCTTGTCCGCAAACTAGAAAAAAATAGGACATGCACTATTTTTTTAGCGGAGCAACGGAACGGACATACTGATGCGGACAGCACACTGTGTGCTGTCCTTGTTTTTTGCGGACCCATTGAAATGAATGGGTCCGCAAAAAAAACAGATCGGACACTGAAACAAAATACGGTCGTGTGCATGTAGCCTTAAAGGGGTTCTCGCTGTTTACCGCCGGCCCAGTGACGTCACCACTTGTATCAATGGCCTGGGTGCGGCTAAGCTCTGCTCACTTGAATGAAGCTTAGCCGCGCCCAGGCCAGTGATACTAGTGGTGACGTCACTGGGCCGGCGGAAAAACAGTGAGAAGGCCGCGGCACTGCTGGAGCACTGTACTGATCCTGAGTTACATCCTGTATTATATGCTCCAGAGCTGCACTCACTATTCTGCTGGTGCAGTCACTGTGCACATACATTACTTATCCTGTACCGATCCTGAGTTACATCCTGTATTATACTCCAGAGCTGCACTCACTATTCTGCTGGTGCAGTCACTGTGTACATACATTACTTATCCTGTACTGATCCTGAGTTACATCCTGTATTATACTCCAGAGCTGCACTCACTATTCTGCTGGTGCAGTCACTGTGTACATACATTACTTATCCTGTACTGATCCTGAGTTACATCCTGTATTATACTCCAGAGCTGCACTCACTATTCTGCTGGTGCAGTCACTGTGTACATACATTACTTATCCTGCACTGATCCTGAGTTACATCCTGTATTATACTCCAGAGCTGCACTCACTATTCTGCTGGTGCAGTCACTGTGTACATACATTACTTATCCTGTACTGATCCTGAGTTACATCCTGCATTATCCTCCAGAGCTGCATTCACTATTCTGCTGGTGCAGTCACTGCGCACATACATTACTTATCCTGTACTGATCCTGAGTTACATCCTGTATTATACTCCAGAGCTGCACTCACTATTCTGCTGGTGGAGGTACTGTGTACATACATTACTTATCCTGTACTGATCCTGAGTTACATCCTGTATTATACTCCAGAGCTGCACTCACTATTCTGCTGGTGCAGTCACTGCGCACATACATTACTTATCCTGAGTTACATCCTGTATTATCCTCCGGAGCTGCACTCACTATTCTGCTGGTGGAGGTACTGTGTACATACATTACTTATCCTGTACTGATCCTGAGTTACATCCTGTATTATCCTCCGGAGCTGCACTCACTCTTCTGCTGGTGCAGTCACTGTGTACATACATTACTTATCCTGTACTGATCCTGAGTTACATCCTGTATTATCCTCCGGAGCTGCACTCACTCTTCTGCTGGTGCAGTCACTGTGCACAGACATTACTTATCCTGTACTGATCCTGAGTTACATCATGTATTATCCTCAGGAGCTGCACTCACTATTCTGCTGGTGCAGTCACTGTGTACATACATTACTTATCCTGTACTGATCCTGAGTTACATCCTGTATTATACTCCAGAGCTGCACTCACTATTCTGCTGGTGCAGTCACTGTGTACATACATTACTTATCCTGTACTGACCCTGAGTTCCTTCCTGCATTATACTCCAGAGCTGCACTCACTCTTCTGCTGGTGCAGTCACTGTGCACAGACATTACTTGGCCGGAGCTCCTTCCTGCAGTATCCTCCGGAGCTGCGCTCCCTCCGCGCCCCCGGCTCTCCTCAGTGACAGGCGCGGCCCCGGCGCTGGCTCCTCCCGGAGGAGGGGATCCCGGGTGTCTCGGTGCGCGGTGTTGGCCCCCATGGCGGCGGCGCCCCCCAGTAAGAGCGGCCGGTGGCTGCAGCGGTGCCTGGAGTCTGGCGGGGCCGGCCTGCTGCTGCTGGACTGCCGGCCTCAGGAGCGCTTCCAGGCGGCGCACATCGAGGCGGCCGTCAGCGTCACCGTCCCCGGCCTGATGTTGCGCCGCCTCCGTACGGGCAGCATGTCCGTCCGCTCCGTCATCGCCAGCGACCCCGAGGCCTTCTCCCGCCGCCGGCAGGTGGACTCCGTGCTGCTGTACGACGAGGCGACCCTGGACTGGCCGGACAACCAGAGCTCGGTGCTCGGCCTGCTGCTCCACAAGCTCCGGGAGGACGGCTGCCGAGCCTACTACCTGCGAGGTGCGTGGGACTACAACTCCCAGAGTGCAGAGGAGCCTGGGGGGTGTAGTCTATGGGATAGCTGGTGTGGGGGGCGTGGCCCAGGGGGTCCTAACCGGGTCTGAGGGGCCCCGTAGAAGTATTACACCAAGGTGTGTGGGTCCATTTTCCGGTTCTGACTGTCTACCCCAGACCGCCAATCCGCGCGGCGGCTGGAACCTGACGTTTTAGGGTATGTTCACACGACAGGTTTCCGTGGCAGTTTCTGCCGCAGTTTCATCTTGAATGATGCTAAACCGCGAGCAGCTTCCCACGGTGTCCACGTCAAAACCGCACCAATAATGGACCTGTCCGGAAAATAGCTTTCGGAAAAATCCTCGGCCATAAAACAGTGTGTGTGGGGGGGTCGTACTTAGCGCAGATTTTCAGCACCGAATCCCGCTCCGAAAATCTTGACACGTGAACTTATCCTTACCCTGAGCAAACGTCGCCGGGGACTCGAAATCCGGACTCTGACCGCGAAAGTAGCAGAAACCGGTAAAGTCCACAGCGGCAGATGTCAGAGGATGACCAGCGGACTCTGCCGCGGATTCGCAGTTGGATGTGACGCAGATCCTCCCGCCAATTCACCCCCATTTAATGGGCTAATCCACGAGCGGCCGTCCGGTTTTCTGCCCAGAATTCGTGGTAAGAACTGAGCCGTTTAATACAAATTTCAGATCCGCACACGAAAAAAAACCTCCGTGCGGATTCCCCCTTAAATCCATAGGACACTTGTACTGCGCGGATTGCGGCACAGAATCCTCGGGCGTCACCTGCCGATTCTGAGGCCGATCAGGTTTTTTTTAGACGTTTTTTTTCAAAATAGAGAATAATTCTTTCATTAGTCTTTGACTTCCTCATCGTTTCTAAGATCTCTGCTTGCTGTCAGCCGGAATACATCTCACAGCTGAGGGTTTGTTACTGTTGTATCCAGTCTGAACAATGTTCTGTGATGTAAACAGGCCACTCCAGCGTGATACATTGTATCTTGCACGCGACCGTGTGTCTCCCGTGGCCATATTGCGGTCCGCAATACACAGGGCACCGGCCGTGTGCATTCCGCGTCACGGATGCGGACCTATTCACTTGAATGGGTCCGCAAATCCAGAGATGCAGTGCGGAACGGAAGCACTACGGAGTGCTTTCGTTGGGTTCCGTTCCGCAAAAATATAGAACTTGTCCTATCTTTTTGCGGAACGGACGGATCGCGGACCCCATTCAAGAGAATGGGGTCGCGATCCGCATGCGGCTGGCCCATGGTCGGTGCCCGTGCATTGCGGACCGCGGCACGGGCAGCACACGTTCGTGTGCAAGAGGCCTAACAGTGCTGCTGCTCACAGAGGATTGTCTGGACAGGATCCATTGCAACGGATCCTCAGCTGTGAGGGCAGGTTTTCAGGTGTTCCCATTCCCTGACAGCAAGAAGAGATCTTGGAAATGGTGAGAAATTGAAGCACAAGGCCTTTCATTTTACAATGCTGAAGCTGGGATGGAATATGGCGGAGGCTGCGTCAGCAGAGCGGTATGTAGCAGAGCTGAGTTTGTCATTTGCTGCCTTGTCTGAAACCAGATTGCACAGCGTGATGTGACAGACCCGGCTCTGCTACATCTGTACAGGCAGTGGTAAGGTGCGGTATACCACTGCCGCCACAATCTCACACAGCCGCCATTCTTCCCTGGGAATATCTGGTGAAGTTAAGGAGTTCAAAGTGCCAGCTCTTCAGCTCGGTGACGGGTAACGCAGTGCCAGCGGGTGACCCGCGGATGTGTCGGTAACGCGGCGCTGTTTTCTGGGACAGGATTCCTCCGTAATGGGGGTACGACATAATATTCAGGTGACGGCCTTGCTGCATGTGACATTTCCTGCTCGGGTGTAAGACGAGCTCCAGCATGTCAGGGGTTACTCACCTCCCCCGACACGCGCTGCGTGGGCGTCAAAATCTGCGCGTGTAATAAAGGGAACGTCAGGCGGGTGGAGCCGACTTGTCACTTCACGTCCTGCAGGGAGACTTCTTCTCGTATACACCCGACGGGCGACCTCTGAACTCACCGAAATCCGAAAGGTCATGCGCAGCCGCCATCTTCTAGAAACGGATACTGAACCTCTGTATGTGAGGCCCCCTAAAGGTCGCCCAGGCCCCAGACTGGCCCCCTAAAGGTGGCCCAGACCCCAGAGTGGACCCCTAAAGGTGGCCCAGACCCCAGAGTGGACCCCTAAAGGTGGCCCAGACCCCAGAGTGGACCCCTAAAGGTGGCCCAGACCCCAGAGTGGACCCCTAAAGGTGGCCCAGACCCCAGAGTGGACCCCTAAAGGTGGCCCAGACCCCAGAGTGGACCCCTAAAGGTGGCCCAGACCCCAGAGTGGACCCCTAAAGGTGGCCCAGACCCCAGAGTGGACCCCTAAAGGTGGCCCAGACCCCAGAGTGGACCCCTAAAGGTGCCCAGACCCCAGAGTGGACCCCTAAAGGTGGCCCAGACCCCAGAGTGGACCCCTAAAGGTGGCCCAGACCCCAGAGTGGCCCCCTAAAGGTGGCCCAGGCCCCAGAGTGGCCCCCTAAAGGTGGCCCAGACCCCAGAGTGGCCCCCTAAAGGTGGCCCAGACCCCAGAGTGGCCCCCTAAAGGTGGCCCAGACCCCAGAGTGGCCCCCTAAAGGTCGCCCTGGCCCCAGACTGGCCCCCTAAAGGTCGCTCGGGCCCCAGACTGGCCCCCTAAAGGTCGCCCGGACCCCAGACTGGACCCCTGAAGGTCGCCCGGACCCCAGACTGGACCCCTGAAGGTCGCCCGGACCCCAGACTGGACCCCTGAAGGTCGCCCGGACCCCAGACTGGACCCCTAAAGGTCGCCCGGACCCCAGACTGGACCCCTAAAGGTCGCCCGGACCCCAGACTGGACCCCTGAAGGTCGCCCGGACCCCAGACTGGACCCCTGAAGGTCGCCCGGACCCCAGACTGGGGACCCCTGAAGGTCGCCCAGACCTCAGAGTGGACCCCTGAAGGTCGCCCAGACCTCAGACTGGACCCCTGAAGGTCGCCCAGACCCCAGACTGGACCCCTGAAGGTCGCCCAGACCCCAGAGTGGACCCCTGAAGGTCGCCCAGACCCCAGACTGGACCCCTGAAGGTCGCCCAGACCCCAGACTGGACCCCTGAAGGTCGCCCAGACCCCAGACTGGACCCCTGAAGGTCGCCCAGACTGGACCCCTGAAGGTCGCCCAGACCCCAGACTGGACCCCTGAAGGTCGCCCAGACCCCAGACTGGACCCCTGAAGGTCGCCCAGACCCCAGCTTGGACCCCTGAAGGCCGCCCAGACCCCAGACTGGACCCCTGAAGGCCGCCCAGACCCCAGACTGGACCCCTGAAGGCCGCCCAGACCCCAGACTGGACCCCTGAAGGTCGCCCAGACCCCAGACTGGACCCCTGAAGGTCGCCCAGACCCCAGACTGGACCCCTGAAGGTCGCCCAGACCCCAGACTGGACCCCTGAAGGTCGCCCAGACCCCAGACTGGCCCCCTGAAGGTCGCCCAGCCCCCAGACTGGACCCCTGAAGGTCGCCCAGACCCCAGACTGGACCCCTGAAGGTCGCCCAGACCGGACCCCTAAAGGTCGTTCAGACCCCAGACTGGACCCCTAAAGGTCGTTCAGGCCCCAGACTGGACTCCTAAAGGTCGTTCAGGCCCCAGACTGGACCCCTGAAGGTCGCCCAGACCCCAGACTGGACCCCTGAAGGTCGTTCAGGCCCCAGACTGGACCCCTAAAGGTCGTTCAGACCCCAGACTGGACCCCTAAAGTTCGTTCAGACCCCAGACTGGACCCCTGAAGGTCGCCCAGACCCCAGACTGGACCCCTGAAGGTCGCCCAGCCCCCAGACAAGTCTCCTAAAATAATCTGATCCCTAAATCCAATCCTTTAAAATGAATCGGACCCCAGACCAAACCAACGAAAAGCCAAACTTCTGCACTTGCCGCTCCCTGCTCTTCCAGGCCGCGGCGCTCACAGTGTCCTGTCGTGGTTCCGGCGGTAGATCTGCTCCTGATGTCAGACCCGCCCTCCTCAGGTCTGTGGGGTCCGGACAGCTGGTGACCCCGTCTGGATTTGGGGCAGTCTTTTCTATTGTGTCCCCTGATATCTAGATGGGTTGGGGAAGTGACGCCCACATATGGCGCAGCCGCAAAGAGTAATCGTTAGTACGGGTCCACGTGACGGTGACGGCCACTGCAGTTGTCACATTGTTGCAAATAGGATTTCCTTGGGGGCGTGACCACTGTGGCCTTCGTGTCTGATCTCTTGTTGCGGTCTTCTCCAGGTGGATACAGTAAGTTCCAGAGGGAGCACCCGGAGCATTGCGAGCTCGGCCTGGAGATCCCCTCCCCCACCGATCCGGCGCCGGATTCTCTGCTCGGATTGTCCAGTCTGAGAATAACTTGTGAAAGTTCCGATGGTGAATCTGACCGAGAACCCAACAGCGCGACCGAATCGGAAGGAAGCCCCGTCCTCACCAACCAGGCGACGTTCCCCGTCCAGATCCTTCCGTATTTATACCTCGGCTGCGCCAAAGATTCGGCTAACCTGGACATACTGGGGAAATACAACATCCGCTACATCCTGAACGTCACGCCCAACCTGCCCAACGCCTTCGAGCACAACGGCGACTTCAAGTACAAGCAGATCCCCATCTCCGACCACTGGAGCCAGAACCTGTCGCAGTTCTTCCCGGAGGCCATATCCTTCATCGGTAGGTTGGCGGCATCCTGTCATTGAATAGAAACCTGCTCATCTACATCCAGTGGTTGAACAGACCTTGGACGACTCACTGAGGCTTTGTTACATTGTGTCCAGTCTAGACAATCCTTTACAGCTCAGCATGTTACCTGCACTGATACATTGTAACAAACTCTCAGAACAGAGGCAGACTTGCTGCAAATCATACTATGCCAGCCAGGGGACTTAAAGGGGCCGCCACTTATGGTAATGGAAGATCAGCTCTATACTCCAACCACATCCAGAGCTGCATTCACCATGCCTATGGCCTCCACTGTATTGTGAAAGCTCGAACAGTACTCACATATCTAGATCTAAACTCTTAGGCCAGTGAGGGGCCATGGGGTGACCCGCAGTATACACTTCTAGTGCTGCTTCGGATGTGACTGGAGAATAAGAAGAGTGTCTGCAGCTGATATATTGCAACAAACCCTCAGCTGCCTTTGGTCAGAAAGCATTCACTATGTAAAACAGTAATGTCCCATTCACTGACAAGAGACAGAGATCCTAAAAATGGCGAGGAATTGAAATGGAAAGTATGTTGGAAGTTAGAGATTAGTTTGCGTAACTTTCTAGTAGACTTTGGGTTTCAGCTCCTGTGTGTGTAGGATCTCTGCTTGCTGTGAGTGATTATTTCTCCCGTTCTCTTTCAGATGAAGCTCGTTCCAACAAGTGCGGGATCCTCGTCCACTGTCTGGCAGGCATCAGCCGCTCGGTCACGGTCACCGTGGCGTACCTCATGCAGAAGCTCAACCTCTCGCTGAACGACGCCTACGACTTCGTGAAGAGGAAAAAGTCCAACATCTCGCCAAACTTTAACTTCATGGGCCAGCTGCTGGACTTCGAAAGGACCCTGAAAAGCCCCTGCGACATCCGCTCGCCCACAAACCAGCTGTACTTCAGCACGCCCACAAATAACAACCTCTTCCAGCTGGACAGCCTGGAGTTCACATGATAACTCCTCCGGGCGTGGATGATGGGAGTCGTGTCATCTGTAAGTTATATCCAGAGCAGAAGTCGCCGGCGGTTTTTGTCTTGCACTTAACAAATCGTCGCCGTAGAGAAGAAAATGTCTATTTTTTATTGTATTTTTGTATCCAGGGCAGTTGATCAGTATGTAGTGAGGTTCCTCTCATGCGGTGTCAGCGGTACTGGTCTGTGCTGGATCCTCCAGGCGCTCCGCGGCCGTCCTGGATCCTCCAGGCGCTCCGCGGCCGTCCTGGATCCTCCAGGCGCTCCGCGGCCGTCCTGGATCCTCCAGGCGTTCCGCGGCCGTCCTGGATCCCCCAGGCGCTCCGCGGCCGTCCTGGATCCTCCAGGCGCTCCGCGGCCGTCCTGGATCCTCCAGGCGCTCCGCGGCCGTCCTGGATCCTCCAGGCGCTCCGCGGCCGTCCTGGATCCTCCAGGCGCTCCGCGGCCGCCCCTGGATCCTCCAGGCGCTCCGCGGCCGCCCCTGGATCCCCCAGGCGCTCCGCGGCCGCCCCTGGATCCCCCAGGCGCTCCGCGGCCGCCCCTGGATCCCCCAGGCGCTCCGCGGCCGCCCCTGGATCCCCCAGGCGCTCCGCGGCCGCCCCTGGATCCCCCAGGCGCTCCGCGGCCGCCCCTGGATCCCCCAGGCGCTCCGCGGCCGTCCTGGATCCTCTAGGCGCTCCGCGGCCGTCCTGTTTCCTCCAGGCGCTCCGCGGCCGTCCAGGATCCCCCAGGCGCTCCGCGGCCGCCCCTGGATCCCCCAGGCGCTCCGCGGCCGCCCCTGGATCCCCCAGGCGCTCCGCGGCCGCCCCTGGATCCTCCAGGCGCTCCGCGGCCGCCCTGGATCCCTAGGTGCTGTAGATTATAAGATGCCGGATGGAAGGAATCGCACTGAATATATATAATTGTATTAGAGTCGTTAGGTGGCGGGTAATTAATATTTGACTAATCAGCAAATTCTGTTTGGTGGGCGGAGTCATTAATCAGCGTTTGATCCCCAAATCTTTTTGTATAAAAAATTGTATCTTTTGTATTTTTTTTATAAGCCAAATAAGTTTCTATTGACCAAATGCTGTTTGCACAGTTTCCAGGCCGACGTGCGCCGCGCGCGCCGCCGCTCAGGCTCCTCTGCGATTGGACGTTACGTGTTTCTCTCTTGTGCCGTATCGATAGTATTGACCGTTGTCTATGGAGCTTACAATCCAGAAGTGTCCGAGGAAAAGACAGGTTTATTCTATGCAAATTGTATTCACCTGCCTGCAATGATCAGTGTTCCAGAGGCCACGTCCTCCATGTTTACGGGGCCCTTTATTTTTGGGGGACAACTATAAAGCTCCCAACGGATGCCTTTAAATCTTAAAGGGCCGGTGTTCTGTATTTAAAACTTTATTATTCTGTATTGGAAAGTTCAGTAACATGCGCCTCAGTTGTGTGAGGAGGACGAGGTCAGAACAGGGTTTCAGTACCTGAATAAGAATATCCAGTGTCACTGACTGCAAGCAGAGATCCTGAAAATGGTGAAGAATTAAGCTGCAAAGTCTCCTACAAACATCACACAGCGATTAATGGCAGATGCCCCTATAGTGTACAGTCACCTATAGAATCAGACCACATAGCCAGTACCATCACCTGATCCTGACTTATAGGCAGTATTATGTACACCAGAGCTGCATTCCGTATTCTGCACCTCCAGAGCTGAAATCTCCCATCATTCCCTGCTTGTTCAGTGACTGCACAGAGCCTTACACCAGGTTGTCCCCCAAGAAGCTCAGGTGTCTATCTGCAACAACCAGCAGAATAGTGAGTGCAGCTCTGGAGTAGAATACAATTGGCAGCTGTCACCAGTTGTGATGGTTGTCCCAGTGATCCCCCATGAGGATTGCAGATCCCACTGGTGCTCACCATATCTATTGCCGTATTTGCTCCTCGCACGTAGTGTCAGCGCCACTGTACCTTCAGTGCCATCTTAAGGATCATGGCTGAAGGAGCAGATAATGGGAGTGGTAGTTAGATACACCAGCCCTCTAAAAGGGATGCTTACTGTAACATTATCTAGCTGTGGTCCTTGGCGCTCAGGGGCCAAACGGAGACACGTGAACAGTGAAAATCCTGGTCATGGACTGCCTTGTGTGCACCATTGTTTTCTGCCCCACTCACGAGGAGGTGCTCAGGATTTCGCTGCGCTCCGGAGAACCCCTTTAACTGGCTGCATCCCCCATTGGTATCTGTTTCCCACTACGCTTCCTGCGGGAGGTATGATGGGATTTGTAGTTTGATAGCAGTATTTTTGGATATTAACCCCCCATAACAATGATAATCCTGTATTATTACCGTATCGGACGAGCGCCTCACTGCCAAATTGCGGCCTCGTCTCGTGTTGTGCCTCGTACGTGTGCTCTCCAGCCATCACCTGCCACCGTTTATTTCACGGAGGCACGTTTTCCTCAAAGCCTCATTCTTGCGCTCGGACTGTTGGGGGTAAAGCGTGGCCGCAGTGCCTGAGGGGGGCACAGTAAAAGCGCAGGTTCACTTTAAATGTCATTTGACAGATTACGTTTAAATATTATTTTGAATGACGTCATTCATTGTACTCCAATCGCACCCAAAGCTGCATCCACACAGTTCCGTGTCTGTATTGGGCTACTCTCTGCTGTCCTCGGTTGTGGGAGATGCCGTCTTTACAGCGGTCACTGTTTCGTCTTGTAGTATATTATAGGATTCCTCTCAGCAGGAAGGTAGTTTCTAGGGGCTCCTCAGGGGCGGGGCTTGTCTTATTGTCTATGACCAGCAGAGAGGTAGCCTGCATGATTGTGCATCCAGATAATGGGTCCCCAATACACGTAGGGAAGGTGTGCAACATTTGGAGATGTATCCTGTGAAATGATGCATAAAGGCGGAGAAGCCAGTATAAAGCTGGAGAGAATGTGCCCACTGCCGATATATAAAGTGTAACTCCACCCAGAACCCAGTGTTACATGGAGGTTGTCAAGTTCTTGAACCTTCTCCTGTATGGGACAGTCGGCCACACTGCCGGAAGCCTCCACTTTATCCATGCCGATAGGTGGGGCTTCTTTCCAACATGCAGTTTACAGGAGCGCCCACAAGGGACAAAAGCGGGGTCCACGTACATCTGTCAGGTGGGATTCTCCTTTAAAGGCTATGTAACCTTTGGGGACAGTTTTTTTTTATTTTTTTATTATTGCATTGTACACATTTTAAGCTAAAAATCGTTTTTCAGTTGGTCTTCATGAAAAATTTGGAGCCCTTCTCTCCGTACAGGGCTGAGATTCTCTAGTAGCAGGATCTGAATTTTCTCTCTGTTCTGTCAGGCAGCTCAGCTGACGGCCCCTTATCTCTGGCCTTAAACGCTCATCATAGCTCAGTCCTTATCTTACTGCTCAGAATGTAGCTTAAATACGTGTTTATGACCTGTTTGTAATTAAGAGATAAGGGGTAACACAAAGTGAAAGTACCAGTCGCACAGCTACAAAAACACTTCCGCCTTTGTGACAGAAGGGCTCAATATTTTTAATAAAGCCCAACTGAAAAAATGATTTTTAACCCCAAATGAGTAAAATGCAATCCTAAAGAATTCTCCCCGAAGTTTGTTTCTTTCCGTTATAATTTTCTATATCTTTCCCCCTCCCGAGCTCTCTGGATCTTATCAGCTATTATACTGTGGTACAGCCGGCGGCGAGCGCAGCGTATAACAACCGTATTTTTTACGCTTTCTACGGATCCAACTCTTTATAAATCGGCGACTTTTTCACGTTTTGTATTCTCCGGCAGAAAGAAATGGCATATGATATCTGAATGTCTGAGACGATGAACGAGCACAGAGCGCACAACCGGCTCGCCGGACAGAAGGCGGTGCAATATGAAGGCTGCAGAGGCACCCCAGCAATATGGAGGGAGGGGGCATTCTCCTTACTGTTTGTACCCCTCCCCCCCTTTCACAAAATTTGGGGGAACCACGATGGTGCAGAATTGGGGTTGGGGTTCGCTGCTTAGTTGCTACGTTTTGTGTTGTCATCGAAGCTTTTTCTGACCGCGGCGAGTCGGTTGTGCGCCCCACGTATCTATGGTTGAGAAGGCGTCTGATTTCCAGAATGTAAGAATGATTGTTTATACATCAAATAAACATATTTTTCTTTATTACGACTATGTGCTGGTTTTGTTACAAAGATCCAAACAGCAGTTTGTGCTTCAGAGCTGCTCTTCTTGTTGTAAAAAGAGGCGCTGGAAGTCACTTTGGAGGCTGCACACAAGTATATAAGGGAGATTTCCGCTCAGAAGCCTACAGAATAGTGAGTGCCGCTCTGGAGGATAAAGGGTAAAGGCTGTGGACCCGTTCACTTGAATGGGGTCTGCTATCCACATCCGACGGTCCGCACTGCAAAAAAGTAGTGCATACATACTGGACAGAAACCCCATAGAAGCACTCCGTACTGCCTCCGGTCCCCACCGGACCTTCCAGATTGCAGACACATTCAAATGCAAAAGCGTCCGGGACCCGTATATTGCGGTCGTGTTCATGAGCCCTCAGCAATATGATGTATGCACACAGTGTCTCCACCAGCAGAATAGTGAGTGCAGCTCTGGAGTATAATACAGGATGTAACTTAATGATTTTCCTATTTCATGACGTAAAGTCATAGTTTTATTAAAGACACGGAGGCGAGTATTGCTTTCTCCTTCTTTACTTTCCACCAATAGCAGCAAAGAAGAAATTTACATAATCATAACAATAAAGGACCCTCCCCTGACCGATCCTATAATAAGCAGTGTCCTCTTCCTCAACTTCCTCTTTCTTTGTAACCGAGACACCAACTGCATAACCGGAACTGGAACCAAAACCGGAAACTGGAACTGGACCCGAGAACGATAAACAAACTGGTCCATCACACGGTAGAATTCAAGCCAACATGGCTAACACCTCCGGAAACCGGGGACAACGCAGAAATCCATACGTCGTGGAACCTTCAACCTGAAACAAAGCAAATAATATAGCCAGTGTAAGAGGCAGGCAGAAATTGAACAAAACCGACCCAGGAAAACGGTCGTACATTATAAGGTCGCTGAAAACAGAACCATAAACAGTCAGTAATACAACTATGCAAGTATACGTAATAAATAACCATAAACGACAATGTAAACAGTCCAATAAATTAAAACCACAAAAAGGGCGGGCAGGAACAACCCAGGGCGGGCAATACTCGCCTCCGTGTCTTTAATAAAACTATGACTTTACGTCATGAAATAGGAAAATCATTAAGTTTTACATCAAGACACGGAGGCTCATATTGCAAGTTCAAAGCTGATCAATAATCGATGAAAACACATGAGGGGGCGGACGAAAATAAAATTCTCTGAACGTCGTGGCCCTAGACCAGTCAGCCAAGCGCAAAATGTCCTCCAAACGAGCCCCCGAAACGGCCAGGGCAGTGGCAGCCGCGCCCCTGGCCGAATGAGCGGTAAAGACCGCCGTATCAATCCCAGACAGGGACATGACCCACTTCATCCAACGCGCCAATGTGGGACTAGACACCGGGCCAAAAGGATGGCAAATGGAGAGGAACAGTTGTGGAACGTCCGCAGAGCGGTGAGTCCGAATCCGCGACTCATATTCCCGCAAGCAAGCTACCGGACAGAGCACCGGCGAAGACGGGAAACAGGGATAAGAGACAGACCGAATATTGGTCTTGGTGCGCCGCGTGATGTTGAACGTGACACCCTCGGGAGAAAAGGACCTAGCGTCATGATCCAAAGCCCTGACGTCCGAAACCCTCTTACAAGAAACTAGACAAGAGGGTCAACAACTTAGCCGACAGTTGTCGGAGGGAAAGAGCCGCGTTCTCAGGCCACGCGGAGAAAAAAGAGAGGACCAGGGAAACGTCCCACGTAGTGGTGAAGCGAGGCCGAGGAGGCCGGGCCAAGCGCGATCCGCGTAGCAGGCGTGACACCGAAGGGTGTTGACCCGCCGGAACGCCATCAAAACCCTGATGAGTTGAAGAAATCGCCGAACGGAACAAATTAATGGTCCGATAAGCCTTTCCCGCCTCAAAAGGGATGTAAGGAACTGCAGCAAATGGGTCACAGGCGCCGAAACGGGATCAAGGTTCCGTTCCAGCTAACCCAAGATCCCCAAGCTGCCAGGAGGCGTCTAGTTGCCTCCGAAATGCCTTCGACCTCACCGGGAGTCCGGAGATCCGGCACGCCAGGAGCTGAAGGGAGCCGTCGAGCAGCAGGGGGTGAGGAGCACCCAGAGGGCCCTGGAGGAGATCCGTCCGACCCGGAAGGAGGAGAGGCACGTCCGTCAGGAGTTCCAGGAGTACCGGGTACCATGCTTGAGTCCCCCAGAAGGGGATCACCACCACCAACTCTGCAACCTGACGACGAACCTGCAGCAGCATCCTCGGGATCATGGCGAAAGGAGGAAACGCGTATTGCAGAGCCGAAGACCAGTCCTGAAGGAACGCATCCACCGCCTCCGCCTCTGGATCCGGGCGCCAGCTGAAGAACCTGGGAAGGTGAGTATTGAGCCGTGACGCGAAGAGGTCCACGGCGCAAGGGCCCCAGGTATCCGAGATCGTGGAGAACATCTCCGGCGCTAGCCTCCAGTCGCTGCCGTCCGTGAAGCAGCGGGAACTCCGATCCGCCCGGACGTTGTGTAAACCCGGAAGGTACTCCGCCTGCACCATGATGTCCCTGGAGAGACAGTAGGACCAGAACTCCTTCGCCAGTCGCGCCAAGGTAGCCGACTGGGTGCCGCCCAGGTGATTGACATAGCGGACCGCCGACACACTGTCCATGCGTAACCGGATGCAGGCATGCGCCATGCCATTGGAGAAACTGCGGATGGCAAACGAGCCCGCCAGGAGTTCCAGAGCGTTGATGTGAAGACGGCTCTCGGCAGCCGACCACCGACCCCCGGTGGAGACACCTTCGCAGTGGGCACCCCAGCCCAGGAGACTCGCGTCCGACTCTATCGTGAATTCCGGTTGAAATCCGAAGATCGCTCTGCCGTTCCAGGCTTCCAAGTTGTCTAACCACCAACGAAGTTCCTCCCGAGCCTCCTGATCCAGAACCACCATGTCCGCGAACGAGGCCCCGGAACGAAGGTGAGCAATCTTCAGGCGCTGAAGGGCCCGATAATGGAGAGGGGCTGGAAACACTGCCTGGATGGAGGAGGCCAACAGGCCAATAATGAGAGCCAGGTGACGCAGGGACAGGGACGACGCTGAAAGGGCATGTCTCAATTCCTTGCGGATCGTCCGCAATTTCTCTGACTGGAGACTGAGAGATCCCGCAACAGAGTCCACCGTGAAGCCCAGGAATTCCATCCGTCGAGACGGCGTGAGGCAGGACTTCTCGGGATTCAGTAGAAAACCAAGAGCCGAAAGGAGGTCCGACGTCCATTGAAGGTGCTGAAGCAGCGCCGCCTGGCATTGATGCATAATGAGGATGTCGTCCAGATAGATGACTAGACGTACACCCCGACTCCGTAGCCAGGCAACGACCGGACGCAGGAGCTTGGTAAAGCACCATGGCGCCGAAGAAAGGCCGAACGGGAGGCAAGTGAAGCGCCACACTTTGCCCTTCCACAAGAAGCGCAGGAGATCCCTGGACGAAGCGGCAATTGGGACCGTCAGATAGGCATCTTTGAGGTCCAGTTTCACCATCCAGTCCCCTGGGATCAGTAAGTCCCGAAGGAGGTGAATACCCTCCATCTTGAAGTGGTGGTAGCGCACCACAGAGTTCAGTGCCCGGAGATTTATCACTGGACGCATTTGCCCACCTTTCTTCTGAACTAGGAAGATGTTGCTGAGCACGCCCCTCGGGGCGGAAGGGGCCCTCTCTATCGCCCTCTTTTGAAAAAGGGAAAACAGCTCTAAGTCCACGAGCTCTCTGTCTGGTGGGGCTAGGGGAAGTGGTGGGGGAGAAGGAATGAGGTTTGGTGAACCCGTGAGCTCTATATGGAATCCCTGTACAGTGGTCAGAACCCACGGGTCTGATGTAATGCTGGACCAAACGTGGAAACAAAGACGGAGTCTGCCCCCTACACAAGGAACCAAAGAAGCCCCCACTGGGGGAAGACTTACCGAAGGACTTCCGGAAATTGGGATTTCCTCGGACAGACCTCGAACGCCATTGGCCGCCTCTGGCCGGGAAGAACGGAGGAGGATTCCTTTGGTCCTGGAAGGGCGGTCTCTGGTTGAAGGAGCCTCTGCCCGAGCTGCGGGCCTGAAAACTGGAACGGCCGGACAGACGGCCCCTACTACTGCCGGCCCTAGTGGAGACCCGTCCCTGAAAGACCCTATGCATTGAGGACTGGGCCTTGTCCAGGGCAGTAAATGCTCCCACATATCTGCTGAGGTCCTTAATGAAGGAATCCCCGAAGAGCAGGCCTTGTGCGTCCTTCCCTGCCTCAGTCAGTGCCAGGTTGGCCAATTTCGGGTCAATCTTAAACAATATGGCTTTACGCCGTTCAATGGCCAGGGAGGAGTTGGTGCTGCCCGCAATACAAATAGCCCTCTGAATCCAGCCCGTAAGCTCCTCCGGGTCTACCGGAGAGCCGTCCACTCTGGCCGATTCGGCCATCTCAAAGATTTTGGCGAGGGGCCCAAAGATGTCAAGGAGTTTATCCTGACAACTCTTAAGTGCGGAATCTAGCCCCTTACGGGGATTCCAGCCGGTCTTAGCCAAAAACTGTGTCATTTTTGGATCCACAGATGGCGTTTCACAGACCTTATTGGGGATCAAAGGTCTGGGGCATTCAGATCGGAGTTTGCTGCGCGCCTCTTTACTAAGAGGGCGGCGCACCCAATGTTCAAGGTAATCGCTCACATGAGCTACCAGCAACCACTCAGCCGACCTAGGGTGGTGGAGGGCATCAGGATCAAACAATGGGTTGCCTGAGGGATCCACTAAGGTAGAAGCCGTGTTAGGGGCAATGGCGGACGCGCCCACGGACCCCGAGGTGGAAGGTCTAGGGCCAGAGGTACCCGGAAGACCAGATTCCATCTCCATCTCTATCTCTCCCTCAGAGTGGCCGCTCGCCTCCGCATAAGCCTCCATATCGGATTCCATTTCCGAATCCACATCGCTAGTCTGTGCTCTAGCACATTTCCACGTTCGCGCCCTTTCTGCCTGGCGCGGCAAGGCTCTTTTGCGCGATCTAAGCGCGCTATCATGGGTGGCTTGAATCACACCAATCATGGTCTCCTGGGGTGCAGGAGGTTCAACAATGGCAGGCTGCGGTCTAGTAATCACAGGCGATTGAGTAGAGGGGCCAGGGGCGTGGGCAGCTAGGGCCTGAGAGATGGTTTGGGAGATCATAGAAGACATGGATCCCATTGCCTCAATAATAGCGCTAGAGACCGAGCGTTGTAGCTCCAGGGCCTGCGCATTAATCGCTGGTAAGCTGGGGTCCCCAGTGGATGGGGGGGGTTAGGCCCAGGGGGGGGGAGCGGTCAGAAGACATGATCCAAAGTATTAATGAAATATATATGCCAAATACTAAAGGGCAGAGAACCTAATAGGGGTGCCTGTTAAAGAAAGGACTACTAATGCTGGGCAGAAGCTAAACTAACGAGGGGTTAATCACCCCAAACGCCGCAGAGGTAGGAGCCGATCCGGAGCCGAGCGAGACTGAAGCTGTACTAAGTGTCCTCCGAAATCCCGCGAGAGGACGGGCGGGAGCTCCCCAAGATGGCCGCCGAGATCTCGGAGCCGCGGGAAGCGCAAGCGGGACCCGTAACAAATCTATACCGCGGGAGCCGGCGGGAAGGAACGGAGCAGAGGATCGCAGGTAAAGCGATGGGGGAGAGGAGGGGGGACGCAGAGCACACCTCAAGAGGAAAAAACCAACGAAGCAACGAGAAGAAGCAGGGGATGAACACAGGAGAGAAGGGGGGAACAAGGGGGGGGGCAACCCCCAAAGGAGAAACGCTATGCGTTAGGGATACAAACAGTCCAGTAAGAACACTAGTAAAACAAGGGAAAGAAACCATGCAAATACGGCCAGCAAGCTCTGAGAGCATAGGCGAGTAGTAATAAATCACAGGTTAATAAAACTCACTGTGACACATCAAACAAGCAATCAACAGTCATAGAATACAGAAACAACTTATCTTGGTGGAGCAGCAAAGAAAGAGGAAGTTACTGAAGAGGACACTGCTTATTATAGGATCTGAGAGGGGAGGGGCCTTTATTGTTATGATTATGTAAATTTCTTCTTTGCTGCTATTGGTGGAAAGTAAAGAAGGAGAAAGCAATAGGAGCCTCCGGGTCTTGATGTAAAACTCAGGATCAGTACAGGATAAGTAATGTATGTACACAGTGACTGCACCAGCAGAATAGTGAGCGCAGCTCTGGAGTATAATACAGGATGTAACTCAGGATCAGTACAGGATAAGTAATGTATGTACACAGTGACTGCACCAGCAGAATAGTGAGTGCAGCTCTGGAGTATAATACAGGATGTAACTCAGGATTAGTACAGGATGAGTAATGTATGTACACAGTGACTGCACCAGCAGAATAGTGAGTGCAGCTCTGGAGTAGAATACAGGATGTAACTCAGGATCAGTACAGGATAAGTAATGTATGTACACAGTGACTGCACCAGCAGAATAGTGAGTGCAGCTCTGGAGTATAATACAGGATGTAACTCAGGATCAGTACAGGATAAGTAATGTATGTACACAGTGACTGCACCAGCAGAATAGTGAGCGCAGCTCTGGAGTATAATACAGGATGTAACTCAGGATCAGTACAGGATAAGTAATGTATGTACACAGTGACTGCACCAGCAGAATAGTGAGTGCAGCTCTGGAGTATAATACAGGATGTAACTCAGGATCAGTACAGGATAAGTAATGTATGTACACAGTGACTGCACCAGCAGAATAGTGAGTGCAGCTCTGGAGTATAATACAGGATGTAACTCAGGATCAGTACAGGATAAGTAATGTATGTACACAGTGACTGCACCAGCAGAATAGTGAGTGCAGCTCTGGAGTATAATACAGGATGTAACTCAGGATCAGTACAGGATAAGTAATGTATGTACACAGTGACTCCACCAGCAGAATAGTGAGTGCAGCTCTGGAGTATAATACAGGATGTAACTCAGGATCAGTACAGGATAAGTAATGTAATGTACACAGTGACTGCACCAGCAGAATAGTGAGCGCAGCTCTGGAGTATAATACAGGATGTAACTCAGGATCAGTACAGGATAAGTAATGTAATGTACACAGTGACTGCACCAGCAGAATAGTGAGCGCAGCTCTGGAGTATAATACAGGATGTAACTCAGGATCAGTACAGGATAAGTAATGTATGTGCACGGTGACTGCAGCAGCAGAATAGCGAGTGCAGCTCTAGAGTATAATACAGGATGTAACTCAGGATCAGTACAGGATAAGTAAAGTATGTACACAGTGACTGCACCGGCAGAATAGTGAGTGCAGCTCTGGAGTATAATACAGGATGTAACTCAGGATCAGTACAGGATAAGTAAAGTATGTACACAGTGACTGCACCAGCAGAATAGTGAGTGCAGCTCTGGAGTATAATACAGGATGTAACTCAGGATCAGTACAGGATAAGTAATGTATGTACACAGTGACTGCACCAGCAGAATAGTGAGTGCAGCTCTGGAGTATAATACAGGATGTAACTCAGGATCAGTACAGGATAAGTAATGTATGTACACAGTGACTGTACCAGCAGAATAGTGAGTGCAGCTCTGGAGTATAATACAGGATGTAACTCAGGATCAGTACAGGATAAGTAATGTATGTACACAGTGACTGCACCAGCAGAAAAGTGAGTGCAGCTCTGGAGTATAATACAGGATGTAACTCAGGATCAGTACAGGATAAGTAATGTATGTACACAGTGACTCCACCAGCAGAATAGTGAGTGCAGCTCTGGAGTATAATACAGGATGTAACTCAGGATCAGTACAGGATAAGTAATGTATGTACACAGTGACTGCACCAGCAGAATAGTGAGTGCAGCTCTGGAGTATAATACAGGATGTAACTCAGGATCAGTACAGGATAAGTAATGTATGTACACAGTGACTGCACCAGCAGAATAGTGAGTGCAGCTCTGGAGTATAATACAGGATGTAACTCAGGATCAGTGCAGGATAAGTAATGTACAGACGTGGACAAAATTGTTGGTACCCTTTGGTCAATGAAAGAAAAAGTCACAATGGTCACAGAAATAACTTTAATCTGACAAAAGTAATAATAAATTAAAATTCTATAAATGTTAACCAATGAAAGTCAGACATTGTTTTTCAACCATGCTTCAACAGAATTATGTAAAAAAATAAACTCATGAAACAGGCATGGACAAAAATGATGGTACCCCTAACTTAATATTTTGTTGCGCAACCTTTTGAGGCAATCACTGCAATCAAACGCTTCCTGTAACTGTCAATGAGACATCTGCACCTCTCAGCAGGTATTTTGGCCCACTCCTCATGAGCAAACTGCTCCAGTTGTGTCCGGTTTGAAGGGTGCCTTTTCCAGACTGCATGTTTCAGCTCCTTCCAAAGATGCTCAATAGGATTGAGGTCAGGGCTCATAGAAGGCCACTTTAGAATAGTCCAATTTTTTCCTCTTAGCCATTCTTGGGTGTTTTTAGCGGTGTGTTTTGGGTCATTGTCCTGTTGCAAGACCCATGACCTGCGACTGAGACCAAGCTTTCTGACACTGGCTAGTACATTTCTCTCTAGAATTCCTTGATAGTCTTGAGATTTCATTGTACCCTGCACAGATTCAAGACACCCTGTGCCAGACGCAGCAAAGCAGCCCCAGAACATAACAGAGCCTCCTCCATGTTTCACAGTAGGGACAGTGTTCTTTTCTTGATATGCTTCATTTTTTCGTCTGTGAACATACAGCTGATGTGCCTTGGCAAAAACTTCGATTTTTGTCTCATCTGTCCACAGGACATTCTCCCAGAAGCTTTGTGGCTTGTCAACATGTAGTTTGGCATATTCCAGTCTTGCTTTTTTATGATTCGTTTTCAACAATGGTGTCCTCCTTGGTCGTCTCCCATGTAGTCCACTTTGGCTCAAACAACGACGGATGGTGCGATCTGACACTGATGTTCCTTGAGCATGAAGTTCACCTTGAATCTCTTTAGAAGTCTTTCTAGGCTCTTTTGTTACCATTCGGATTATCCGTCTCTTAGATTTGTCATCAATTTTCCTCCTGCGGCCACGTCCAGGGAGGTTGGCTACAGTCCCATGGATCTTAAACTTATGAATAATATGTGCAACTGTACTCACAGGAACATCTAGTTGCTTGGAGATGGTCTTATAGCCTTTACCTTTAACATGCTTGTCTATAATTTTCTTTCTGATCTCTTGAGACAGCTCTTTCCTTTGCTTCCTCTGGTCCATGTCGAGTGTGGTACACACCATATCACCAAACAACACAGTGATTACCTGGAGCCATATATATAGGCCCAATGGCTGATTACAAGGTTGTAGACACCTGTGATGCTAATTAGTGGACACACCTTGAATTAACATGTCCCTTTGGTCACATTATGTTCTGTGTTTTCTAGGGGTACCATCATTTTTGTCCATGCCTGTTTCATGAGTTTATTTTTTTACATAATTCTGTTGAAGCATGGTTGAAAAACAATGTCTGACTTTCATTGGTTAACATTTATAGAATTTTAATTTATTATTACTTTTGTCAGATTAAAGTTATTTCTGTGACCATTGTGACTTTTTCTTTCATTGACCAAAGGGTACCAACAATTTTGTCCACGTCTGTATGTACACAGTGACTGCACCAGCAGAATAGTGAGTGCAGCTCTGGAGTATAATACAGGATGTAACTCAGGATCAGTACAGGATAAGTAATGTATGTGCACAGTGACTGCACCAGCAGAATAGTGAGTGCAGCTCTGGAGTATAATACAGGATGTAACTCAGGATCAGTACAGGATAAGTAATGTATGTACACAGTGACTGCACCAGCAGAATAGTGAGTGCAGCTCTGGGGTATAATACAGGATGTAACTCAGGATCAGTACAGGATAAGTAATGTATGTACAGTACATGGTGACTAATGCAGATTCTCCCGGGGCGGATTGGCCATAGACCTTACAGGGAAATTTCCTGGTGGGCCGATGTCCGGGGGTCAACCCAAGCCCTCCTCTTGACCACTGGCCAGGTACATTATGAGCTCTCAGCGGTAATTAACCCTGTGAGAATCAGAAACTCATATACCCCACCAGCGACCGTACATGCCCTCTGAATTCAACTGCTATGGCCGCACCTCCCCTCCTAAGCCCCCCGCACCATATCCTAATCAGAGAGAACTGGAGGAGGACAGATGGCAGCTAATGATGGCCACAACAGAAGGACAGCTTTTGGGACAGTATTTTGCTGGTATTGCTGCCCTGACTATTTGTGTTGCCGTGCCTTCTGTCAATTTGAACACTCCTGAAAAATCCTCCTTTTAGTCAGTTTCTGTTCCAGGGCCACTTTACGTTCCCAGTCCGTCCCTGGATTGTCCACACTGACATGCTGGGGCAGGACTGTAATCTGTATGTACAGCACAGGAGATGCTGTAATGTGTGATCCAGGGAGACGCTGTCTCCCTCTGCTGGTGGTGAGGGATACTGCAGCATTTCCATGGACACTTTTCACTTCCCGTCATCTTCTATCTGCAGGTTTCATCGCTTATTATAATTTGCGCGTCATTGTTGGCCGGACATTTAGAAGGAATGATATTCCAGCCGAGCTCCAGGTATAACGGATAATACTGTGACTAGTGCAGTAAACGTCCCAGTCTAGTAAGGCCGTGTTCAGACGCTGCGGCCATGTTATAGCTGCAGGGAAGTTATTGCTCCGATTGTGGAAAAGTGTATTTATGCCGCATTGTGTGAACACAGCCTAAATGAAGCTGCACGGTACAGGCTTGACCGCTGCTCCATATAAACTCATCTGCTAAGGTCATTTGGGTCGGGGGACCCTTTCTGACTACTTGGGGGGTAGTTGAGTCCCTTCCGTTTTAACACTCGCTAACAATCCAGAGGATAGATGAGACGGTTTACACTGGAGCCTTAAAGGGGTTTTCCAGGTGTTCAATATTGAGGACGTATCCTCCGGATAGGAGCAGCCTCCTCGCAGCTCACCAAGCACAGCGCCGCACATTGTATAGTGGCCGTGCTTGGTATTGCAGCCCAGGCTCATTCACTATAAAGAGACCGAGCTGCACATAGGTCATGTGACCGATGAAGATGACATCACTGGCCTAGGAAGAGTCCATGGCCCTCATCAGACCACCGCTGTCTCTTCATCAGTGCGGAGTCAGACTCCCAATTAGGGGATTCGGTCACCAATATCAAGATCTCAAGGGGGCTTCCACCTTTTAGTTATGGGGGTGATCTACCCTCCGGATAGCTTATTATCAAATCTGGGGGGGTCCCACTGTCTGCAGCAGCCTCCAGGGTCATAACAGTGAATGGAGGGGGCAGAAGTAGGATCATCCCATGTGTAGCGGCCATTCACATGAATGCAGTACCTGGCATCACCACTACACGGCGGACGGCGCCTTCTGCTTCCAGCTCCGCCCACTGTTATGATGCTTGGGGTGTCGGACCCCCACCTATGCGATACCGTCTTGAGGATACGTCATTAGTATCTCAAAGGTGGAAAACGAGCGCTGATCGGCCCCTGTGTAAAAGGGCCCAGCCTGTAACCTGCGGAGAGCGCCTGAACTCTGAGCCAGGGCGCTGCTACTTACCTCTGGTGGTTTGGGGGTCTCTTTAGAATCAGTTCCTTCAGGTCTTTAAAGGGGTTGGTCCCATGTTCCCGTCCTGATGGTAGACCGAGCCTGCGCCCTGCCCCCCCCATTCATTCCCTAAGGCACTGCTGGAGTATCCGGGTACAGCGCTCTGCTATTTCCAGTAGTCCCATAGAGGATGATTGGAGCAGTAGTCAGCGCATGTTACAGGCTGGGCCCTTTTACACAGGGGCCGATCAGCACTCGTTTTCCACCTCTGAGATACTGATGACGTATCCTCAAGACAGTGTGACATGCACTACTCACAAAAAGTTTGGGATATTTGGCTTTTGGGTCAAATTTATTGAACAATGTACAAATTCTGGCGCCACAAAATGTCAGTGTCTCAAGAACTTGTCACATGGCCTTGAGCATCAATTCCAGCCCGACTACGACGTCTCCTGCTGTTCACACATCCGCTGAGGCATGGCACCCCACTCTTCTTGAAGGGCGGCCCTCAGGTCATTGAGGTACAGAGTTACGCGCCTCTACACGGCGACTCTGCTGATTTCAGAGGTTTTCAATGGGATTCAGGTCTGGAGAAAGTGCAGCCACTCCATTTTAGGTCTCCAGGAGCCGTTCCCTAATGATGCAACCTCCATGATCTGGCGCATGGTCCTCCATGAAGATGACCTTAGGCCTGTGTTGTTCCTGCAGAGGCACAATGACTGGATTCATGTTCTTCAGGTAGTCTGGGCTGTCACTGGACCATTCACAGTGTAGGGCAGTTCTGTACTGACGGGACCCACCTGCCCAGACTGTAACACCGCCACCACCAAAGGCTGGTCCGGTGACCACAGTGGCTGATGCAGAGCGCTCTCCTGGACATCTCCATCATCGTTGGCGGCCATCATTTCTTCTCAGCGTGAATCGACTTCCATCAGTGAACAGCGCTGAGGCCAACTGGTCCCCCTTCCAGTGTAGATGCTCCCTGGCCCAAGACGATGAGGCCTGTGCCTGGTGGTGCGGTCAGGTACCTTGCAGGTCGTCTAGCACGCAGACCACGCTGATGTAAACGGTTTCCAATCGTCTGAGGTGACACTTGGTGCCTCTCACCTCCCTAAATGTGCCTGGAGTTGTGTGGCGTTCATCATCCGGTTCCGCAGGGCAGTGTTCACAGTGAAGCGGTCATCAGTGTGGGATGTGGCCACAGGACGTCCACTTCTCTGCCTGTCTGTGACTCTTCCAGTCTCTGTATCTCTGATACTCTGTGACACTGTAAGCTCAGGGGCCACCTCCATCTGAGAACATCCTGCGTGAAGCCTCACAATGGCGAGGTAATGTTCATCAATTGTTAGGTGTCGTCTTAGGCTACTTTCACACTAGCGTTCGATCGGATCCGTCTGCATTAAAATGGCAAAAAAAAGCTAAGTGTGAAATTAGCCTGAGCGGATCCGTCCAGACTTTCAATGTAAAGTCAATGGGGGACGGATCCGCTTGAAGATTGAGCCATATTGTGGCATCTTCAAACTGATCCGTCCCCATTGACTTACATTGTAAGTCTGGACGGATCCGCACGCCTCCGCACGGCCAGGTGGACACCCGAACGCTGCAAGCAGCGTTCAGCTGTCCGCCTGTCCGTGCGGAGGCGAGCGGAGCGGAGGCTGAATGCCGCCAGACTGATGCATTCTGAGCGGATCCGCTCCATTCAGACTGCATCAGGGCTGGACGGCTGCGTTCGGGTCCGCTCGTGAGCCCCTTCAAACGGAGCTCACGAGCGGACACCCGAACGCTAGTGTGAAAGCAGCCTTAGTCTCATGATGTCACAATGTGAGCAGCGTGATGAGGAGCACTGTTTAATACCAATTCTACTGGAACCAGGACATTTATTGGGCGATTCATGGATCAAATACCTGGTGTGAATTCCACTGAACTCTACGCTGCCATTTTCCAGGAATACACGTGCGCACAGAGCGCGTCTGGACAGGCAATAAACGCCGTCGTTAACCCAGACAAATCCTCTCTGGAATTCCGTCATGTTGGACTGACGGACACCGAGATACAAAAAACATCTGTATTAAATTAGAGGGGCAAAGGTTTAAAAGTAATATCAGGAAGTATTACTTTACTGAGAGAGTAGTGGATGCATGGAATAGCCTTCCTGCAGAAGTGGTAGCTGCAAATACAGTGGAGGAGGTTAAGCATGCATGGGATAGGCATAAGGCCATCCTTCATATAAGATAGAGCCGGGGGCTATCCATAGTATTTAGTATATGGGGCAGACTAGATGGGCCAAATGGGTCTTATCTGCCGACACATTCTATGTTTCTATGTTATTCTGCAACTTTAATGGAACAGAACAAGAAAAGACGTGACATAAGTGTGAACAGCGCCTGATACAGGGAGTAATCGCACATGTCGGCTGAAGGCTTCACTGTAATGGAACTGACCAGAATGTAATACGGAATGTTACTTCCGGAACCATCCAGCAGTGACTTCCGTTCCCAGGGGACGTATTTATCGCTGCACCTCGGCTGAGTAATTTCCCGGCGTGCTTTGCGTCCTGCCTTTCTCTTCCGGTTTGTGATTGTAGCAGAGAAGCGGTGAGTGCGGCCATGGGGCTGAGAATCCGGGGTCATCCGCGGCTGTGGAGCCCGGGACCGGGGGGGAGTCACACCGGGGCCGTCACAGCACACTGCCCGGGGCCGGAGGTCCGGATATCTCCCGGGTTTAGAGCGGATCACAGCCGCCCGGTGCTGCTGCTCGGAGGGTGCCTGTGGGAGGACGGGTGCAGGTTAGGCGGTCCCTGTGGGGCTCAGGGTTCTGCTCCCGCTGCTGTTCCCCTACAGTCCCTCCTCTATGAGGTGTTATGTATCGGGTTGTGAGGTGTTATGTACCCTTGTACGTTTACAGCACAAGTCGCTGCTGCAGCCATATCTGTGTCTGTTTTGTTTCTTGACTCTTTGACCCCCCCCCCCATCCAGTCTCGTCCCCCAGAATTTGATGTGAATTCTCTGCCAAAAAAAAAACAAACCGCTCTGATTCTTCATCTCATTGAAATCAATGAAGCTGCATGTCACGTGACCGGGGGGACATGGACTTTCTTGGCGCGGTCTCTGCAGTGGGCGTCCGCTCAGTAGGGGGCAGCTTTGTGGCACAACATCCGCACCAAGTTCTGCTGGCTGAAGACTGTGCCCTCGGCTCGGAGGGGCGCCGCGCGGACCGGTTTTGCATTATAAAAGAGACATGGGGAGATTTATCAAAACTTATGTAAAGAAGAACGGGTGTAGTCGCCCATAGCAACCGATCAGATTCTGCCTTTCATTTTCCAAAGGAGCTCTGAGCATTGGAATCCGGTTGCTATGGACACCTAAGGGCTCTTTCACACCTGCATTCTTGTCTTCCGGCATAGAGTTCCGTCGTCGGGGCTCTATGCCGGAAGAATCCTGATCAGGATTATCCTAATGCATTCTGAATGGACAGTCCGTCCTTCAGGATGCATCAGGATGTCTTCAGTTCCGGACCGGAATGTTTTTTGGCCGGAGAAAATACCGCAGCATGCTGCACTTTTTGCTCCGGCCAAAAATCTTGAACACTTGCCGCAAGGCCGGATCCGGAATTAATGCCTATTGAAAGGCATTGATCCGGATCCGGCCTTAAGCTAAACGTTGTTTCGGCGCATTGCCGGATCCGACGTTTAGCTTTTTCTGAATGGTTACCATGGCAGCCGGGACGCTAAAGTCCTGTTTGCCATGGTAAAGTGTAGCGGGGAGCAGCATACTTACCGTCCGTGCGGCTCCCGGGGCGCTCCAGAGTGACGTCAGGGCGCCCCACGCGCATGGATGACGTGATCGCATGGCACGTCATCCATGCGCATGGGGCGCTCTGACGTCACTCTGGAGCGCCCCGGGAGCCGCACGGACTGTAAGTATACCGCTCCCCACTACTACTATGGCAACCAGGACTTTAATAGCGTCCTGGCGGCCATAGTAACACTGAACGCATTTTGAAGACGGATCCGTCTTCAAATGCTTTCAGTTTACTTGCGTTTTTCCGGATCCGGTGTGTAATTCCGGCAAGTGGAGTACACGCCGGATCCGGACAACGCAAGTGTGAAAGAGGCCTTAACCGGTTTGATAAACCTCCCCCCTCGTTTAATCCACTCTGTATTAGACACCGCGCTGTGACCGCAGTCCAACTTCGCCTGCAGACCTCGGGGCGACATCCTGCAGATTCCATCGTACTTTGCAGCGGCTGTAAACGCGGCAGATCTTTCGGATGGGAAATCTGTGACGTTTCCGCTTTGTGTGGATGTAGCCTTGGGGACGCAGCACAGGGTGGTTTCTGCTGTCGCCTCCTGGGGGGGGGGGGGTCTTGAACGCTGTAGATGTGGAGAATTGTCTCTGTACTTGTAACACTGACGAGCTGTGACTATTTGTCTGCAGGATTCATCATGGCAAAGTCCAAGAACCACACAACTCACAACCAGTGTAAGTGCGGCCCCCCAGCCTTGTGCCCAAGCCCCCCATTCGCCCAGAATCCCCATCGGCGATATTAAATCCTGTTCTTTGTATTTTTACAGCTCGCAAATGGCACAGAAATGGCATCAAGAAGCCCCGGTCTACGAGATACGAGTCTCTTAAAGGGGTAAGTGTCCACCTATACCCGGCCGTCCCTTGGAGTTTCCCTTCGGCGCAGTAGATGCTTACAGCGTATTCACACAGCGAGGTTCTCGGCCGTGCGGTTTTTACAGGTGACAATTATTTTACAAGTGTCGCCTGTAAAAACTGCATCAGCAGCCGGCAGCAGTTTATCGTAACGGTGCTTAAGTTTTTGGCTGCACCATGGGAATGTCGCGCGTAGCGGATTTGTCATTTGTCATTTGTCATGTTAGTTACAGAAGCAAAGTGGGCGACAATTTACGAAATCTCATCCGCAGGGAAAAAACTACGCGCAGATCGACCTGCCGTGCGGATTTTAAATTCTTAGCCATCAGTGTTGCATTTGTGCCGTGTAGAGATAAGTCCGCGACGACCTCTACGTGTGAACTGCCTCAATCCTCTCTTCACAACAGATTCTGTCTTTCTGTTGTTTGCCCCCAATATGGGCGTCCCCCAGATCTGTGACTTGTGCTGTCACCAGTTCATTGACAGCGATACTTGAAGCTCTCTAGCATCCAGGGGTTTAGAAACGCTGCTCCCTCACTACAGAATCACCATCTTAGGATCCCTGCTTGCTGTAAGGAAACCTGTTCAGATGTAACATCAGAGTGGGGTTTGTCACTGTGTATCGGTGCAGTTGAGAGCTGTCATCTTGGAGTCCAGATTGGAGAAGATTTGTGCTTAGCTCCCATCAGTTAATGCACATTTAGCAACCATTTGATCCATTTCTGTCTGGGGTTGTTTCGGGTATCAAATTTTCTATACCCAATCGATACTTTTGTCTGGTATCGACCTCGATACTGGGATTAGCTTTTTTTCAATACTAGGCTTCGCTATTGCGCAGTCTAGTATCAGAGAACATGGAGCGTGCTGCTCTCAGCGCGCTCCATGTTATCAGCAGCCGCACAGGGGAGAAGGAAGCGGGCACACTGAGGGGTTAACTGCCGCTGATTGCAGCTCCCTCCCAGCATCTGTCTCCTGGATTTGTATTAAGCGTATACTTTCATTGGTGGCAGCGGTGCCGCACCCGCCTCCTGTATTAAATGTTAATGGTCATTGGTGGCGCAGTGCTTCTCCCCCCCACCAGTATTAAAATCATCGGTGGCAGTGGCCACAGGGTCCCCCCCTCCTTATCGGTGGTGCAGTGGCAGCTTCTGATCGGAGCCCCAGCAGTGTAATCCCGGGGCTCCGATCGGTTACCAGGACGCTACTGAAGCCGTCCATGGCTGCCATGGTAATCTCCCTGCTGCTGTGTGCAGAAAGGACAGGGCAGCAGGGACAGTGTGAGATCTCCATCAGGGTGAATAGGACAAGGGGTTTGAAGATCCCAGGTTCTGGCCCCTAAGGGGGGAAATAGTTATTAAATAAAAAGTAAAAAAATAAAATAATTTAAGCATAAATCACCCCCTTTACCAATTTTACATATACATTAACATAATACATATCGCCACGTCTGAAAAGTTCAAACTATTAAAATATAAAAAGTCCTATGCGGCGAACTCCGTAATAGAAAAATTAAAACTGCACGATTCGCATATTTTTTTTTTTTGTTGTGACGGATCAGAAGAACGGAAAATGAAGTGGTGATGGGAACTCTCCCTTAGGTCTCATGCACACGGCCGTTGTGCGCCCATTCCATGCTTTGGGGACAGCAATTTGCGGTCCCCAATGCACGGGCAATGTCCGTGCGGCGGCCGGGAACGGATTGAGACCCATTCAGCTTGAATGGGTCCGTGATCCGTCTGCACCGCAAGGCTCAAAGGTAAAAAAGAATAGAGGCAGCGCCTCTGGTGTAAAACCGCGCAGCTAGTGGGGGTTATAATGTGAGGTCCCTTTCACATGAGCAAGTTTCCCGTGCGTGTGAGATGCACTGAATCCTGAACCATTCATTTATTTTTATTTTTTCATGCATCATTTCTGCGTTGTGTGAGAACCGCAGCACGTCTTATATTCTGCGTTTTTCATGCAACCAAAGAGAATGGGGCTTCAGTGAAAAACGCTTGGATGTAGTCTGGATCTAATCGCGTTTTTCACTGATGTTTTACAAACCTCTCTGAGAAACCATGTGAAAAACGGATTGCACCTGCATGGAAAAACGCTGAATGCAACTGCAGACAAAACTGAGTGAACTTTGCTGCGGAATGGTACGAGTTTCACTGAACGCTTCCTGACACAATCCGTATCGTTTCGTGTGAGGGAGGTGCTAACCCTCGCGGTTTCTCTTGTGAAGTCTCAGCTGTGCCGGCTTCCGTGTATATGTGCAGATCTGCTCCGTACTGCCGCCCTCGTCCAGGAGCCGGTCACCGATTCGTACGCGTCCGGTATGTTCAGAAAGGGAGAAGAAAATGCTGTTTTTCGGTGCTGCACCAGGAGTAGGAGATCTTGGGCTTCTCTCGTTTCTGGATTTATTTATTAAAGTCTAAAATGCGTTTTGAAGGCGAATCGGATAAAATGCTTTTTTACTTGATGATGGCAACTTGCCTTCAAAAGGCATTTTATACTTTTTAATAAATCCAGAAAAGAAGAAATCCCGAAATCTACTCCTGACACAGCACCGAAAAACGTCCTGCTTTTTCTTCTCCGTTTCCAAACTTGCCGGACGCGTACGAAGCAGTGACTGGCAGATTTCCGAAGGGGAAGCTAGAGTCCATATCTGAATCGCATGCAACATGCGGATCTGCTGAAAACTTCTACATCTGAACGTAGACAACTTGGGGTCCATTCACACGTCCGCAACGTGTTTTGCAGATCTGCAAAACACGGACAGCGGCAATGTGCGTTCTGCATTTTGCGGACCGCACATATAGAATATGCCTATTCTTGTCCGCAATTGCGGACAAAAATAGGACATGTTGTATTTTTGCCGGGAACGGAAGTGCTGTTCTGCAATTCTGTGTCCGGACAGCACATCTGCTGCCCCATAGAAATGAATGGGTCCGCAATTCCGTTCCGCAAAATTCAGAACGGAATTGCGGACGTGTGAATGGACCCGTAGAAAGGATATTGGCCAGTTTGTCATTTAAAGGGGATTTCCACCATTACTGTGTAACATGTCAGCGCCTGCGGGTGGTCGGTGAGTTCAGGTCCCTGTAGCTCCTCTGAGAGGCGCCGTCTACAGCGACCCCTAACGCCAGCTTATGACAGTGGTGCTTTTACATTAACCCCTGGCGTCCGCACCGCCCCTCTGTTCTTCTCTGAAAATCCAAGTCTACACTTTACACTTTATGTAGTTCTGCCGCATGCCGACGCGTGACCGCCCCTTTATTTCCATGTGTGGGGGAGGGGATCTGCTGTCGCTGCTCATCAGACTCGCCACTTCTTCTGCTCAAGTTATTTTCTTGTATTTTTCAGGTTGATCCCAAGTTCCTGAGGAACATGCGCTTCGCGAAGAAACACAACAAGAAAGGAATGAAGAAGATGCTGGCGAACAACGCAAAAAACGCGAAATAGACGCATCCCGTCCCTGATGTTGTTGTTAGAATAAAAAAAGACATGTTCAATTGGTTGTTCTGCCGTTTTTAGAACGTCTGACACGTTGGGGGAGCCTTTATTAAAGGTTTTACGCCACAATAGTTGTAAAACCGCAATGTTCTCAGTATTAACATTTCCAACAAAAAGAGAAATGTGGATCGCACCTCCGCCTACTGTGCCCAGGTACTTTTAACCCCGTAGTGACCACCCATGACATTTTACGGCAGAGACTAAGGGGCCTTAGGCTGTGCTGCCTCTTTTTTTTTTACAGAGGCCCAGTCCAAGCGCTGCACGGGTCCTCCGGGGATCGGAGACCCGGCTCTCGCATGAGTCGCGAACCTGCGCTAACAGCCTGGTCCAGCAGGAGTCTCCCTTCGGCACCCCACAATATGCGAATCCGGGGTGCTGAAGTGTGTGTGAAGGCTGGCAGGGCTCTGGTGTAGGTCCCAGACCAGCCTTGAGTAATCTCCAGCTCATCTCTGGCGCACCCTGCTGGTCAATGTCAGTATAGCTTTGCTATTAAAATGCAATGCAGTATAGGGATAATGCATTGCATTTTAAAAGCAATCAAAAAACTGTCTGTTATAGTCTCCTTGGGACTATTAAGTGGTAAAAAAAAAAAGCTTATTTTCAATGAAAAAAATTCTTTGGTATTGCCAGAATTGCTAATTTTTCCCTTAGTTGCCACCGAAAAAAGTTAATAACAAGCGATCAAAAAGCGCCGTTTACTCCAAGCTGATACCAATGAAAAATATAAGTTGTTCCGCAAAAATCAAGCCCTCACACAACTCCATATAAAGAAAAATAAAAAAAAGTTATGGTCTTGGGAAGCGGCAATGCAAAAAACCTTTTTCGTAAAAAAACGGTTTTATTGCAAAAAAAGTTGTAAAACGTAAAAAAATATGTATTTGGTATCACTGTAATCGTAGTGACTTAGAGACTAAAGATGTTATGTTGTTTATACCAAAAAGTTAACTCCGTAAAATCTATAATGTAAATAAACGCAGTGGCAGTATTGCTGTTTTTCCCATCTCCCTCCCAGAAAGAGTTAATCAGAAAGTTGTGTACCCCAAAATGGCGCCATTAAAAACTACAACTTGTCCCGCAAAAACAAGCCCTCATAAAGTTATATAGACAGAGAAATATAAAAAAAGTTATAGCTTTTGGAACGTGACAATGAAAAAAGGAAGAAAAACGCTTGGTCAGTAAGGCCCAAAACAGGCTGGTCACTAAGGGGTTAATTAGCAGGGGACTGCGTAAGGGTTAAAGGGGTTATCTAGAAAAAAAGGATGACCTATCCTGAGGGAAGGTTATGTTTATCACATTGGCAGGCGTCTGAGTCCCGGCGCCAGTGCCGATCAGCTAGTTCAGTAAGCCACAGCGCCATACATTGTATAGTGGCAGTGCTTGGTATTGCAGCTCAGCACCATTGAACTGAATGGGACTGAGCAGTACATGGGTCCTGTGACTGATGTACATTGGCCTAGGAATAAGCTGAAGCACCACTGATCAGCGGGGGTCCTGGTAGTCTGAGCCCCCTGAGGATAGGTCATCAATATCAATTCCCGGAAAACCCCTTAAACTGCTGCTTGTTCTCAATGTAGTTCCTGAAAGCACATGAACAGGTGAGCTTTTGACGTCTGTTCACGTGATGCAGTACTGCGTGGCTGGGGGGGGGGCTTAGGTCCATTCACATGTCCGTGGTGTATTGCGGATCCACAATACACCCGGCCGGCACCCCCCTAGAACTGCCTGTTCTTGTCTGCAATTGTGGATAATAGGGCATGTTCTATATTTTTATTTTTTTTCCATAGCTGCGGACTGGAAGATCAGGGTCGCCCTCCAGAAAGCACACGGTGTACTCTCTGCATCTATTCCTGCCCCATTGAGAATGAATGGGTTATTGCGGAACAGATGCGGACCCATTCCATGGACGTGTCAGTGGATCCTTACTCTGACTGCAGGGGGGCTGCTAGGTTGTCCTGTGTGGTGGTGCCCACTCGTAGAGGTGAGATGCCTCATACAGCATGTGTTATGGAGCTGTATGCTGAGAGGCGATAATAGATCAGGGAAGGTGGCGGTGCGATCCGTGGTTTGTTTTGTAATATTTTCAGTATAATCTGTGAAGTGGTGAGAAAAGGTGTGGCCCCCCCCATAGCCGGTGTAAATTTCAGTTTCTGGGGCACAGACAACTTTAATTAGAGGCCTGTGTGTCTTAAATTGCCCCCCTGTACGCGGTGAAATGGCTGCGCCCACAGATCTGCCCATGTGGACCTCCAGCCCGAGATGCCGGAACGCATGCATGACTGTTCAATCGCTGTACAATGAGGTTCGACAATTATCAATTTTCTCAAAACTGATACATTGTAACAAAACAAGTCATTTATTGAATAGCCCTTCTGAAGACCTGGTTTTCATTCATTGACAGCAAACAGATCTTGAACCAAATAGTTGCAGAACTTTTCTGTCTTACAGTTTCCGCATAACTTACATCTGTGGTAAATCCTCGTCAGTGTTCACATTGTGCAGATGTATTATGTTGCAGTTGGCAAAATCCGCAGCAGAGTGGAGCTAGCGCCTGATTAAACTGGTGCAGATCCCTGTGGGGGGGGGGCGGCAGTGGCGTGGCTCTTGCTTGGCTGTGTTGTCCGTTGGAGTCTGTGGTGGTCTAAAATCAACGTCCTGTCAGAGGCTTGGACGGACGCTGTGTCCCTCCCTGCTTTACACTGCAAGTAACAAGATTACATGGCCTTGATGGAGTGGCTGCTCCAAAGTTGCCTGATGGTGGTTATGGTCCTGGTGTGCAGCACTGCTCTGGACATTACACTCGGACAGGTCAGACCAGAAATGTTGGCAGCAGGATCGGCTTGGGCTGACGGCAAACATTTCTCTGGCTGCTGTTTACCTCTTGATTGCAGTTAACGTTCTAGTGGAGGCGCAGCAGCCTCGCACCTCGCGGGGGCCCCTGAGAGTCCAGTGACCGTGTTACTTTCCAGCAGTCACTACAGAGGGACACAGATTCGCCATGACGCTGGTCGGGTGCTGTCCTGTAGTCACTGCGCTGCTCCTGATTCTATGTAACGCAGGACGTGGCGATGGCGCGGCGGTGAGTACAGAGTCCGGACAGGTCCGGCTTTCTAAATTAGAGAGGGGGACGCCCCGAAACCAGACCTGTGCTCCACACTATGGAAATGTCACAGCCCGATAGTATTCTATAATACTGTATCATTATGCACAGGAATTATAAGTAAACCTGTATGTCTTAGAATCGGTGTCTATCTAATGAAGACGGCCTGCAGTGCAAAGTATAGAGTCGTTTTTTTTTTTTCCATTCTGGTTCCTATGGTTACGTCCTGTATTCCTTGTATGCAGTTTATATACTTTTTCCTGTACCTTTATCCTGTTTACTAGCACATACATTACTGTAATGCCTCCTGCACACAACCATATGTATTTTGCGGCCCGTCTGTGTTGCATCGAAGGGTTTTGTGGACTCATTGGGCCAGATTTATCATTAGCTCAGGTCAGAATAATGGAGTGAAAAAGTCCCAAACGCTAAAACTGCGCACAAATTTGCGACTTTTTTTTTCTGCTCTGCACTATGCTCGCCTGTTTTCTGAAAGTGGGCGTGTTTTCTTATGTAAATGAATCTCTAGACAGACTTACTATTGGGACTATTTAAAAAGTCGCATTTTCACTCCAGTGAGGACCGTGCTTATCTTATGAGACTTTTTAATAGAACATGTGACTTTTTCATAAAAACGTGCGACTTTTTCGTAAAGATGCTTACTGACGGATAAACTGCTACCGTCAAACCACATTTATCACAGTCTTAAAGGGCCGGTCATAAATCTGACTTTAGCCATATGTGAAAGTGGAGCGAGCGGTCAGAGTAATGATATATCTGGCCCATTGAATTCAATGGGTCCGTGGTCTGCATGTTGCAGCCGAGTATATGACATGTTCTACCTTTTTGTGGAATGGCGATATGGATGCAAAAAGCACACCGAAGTCAATGCGTCCACACAAAAAAATTATGGACACCACGCAGGCCGCGTCTGTATTTTGCAAAACGGACGTGGCTGTGTGTATGAGGCTTAAAGGGAGTCTGTCACCACATTTTAGCATGTTAGACCGTTAAAATAGGGTTATGTGATCCAGCCAGAACATAAAAACGGTACCTTTGTGGTAGAAAACGGACTTTTCAATTTGCAGAAAACGAACTTATAAGATTATCTTCTGAGCCCTCTCAAGTACCCAGGGCGGTCTCTCAATCCTCGGAGCCCCAGGCAGGCACCTCCTAAACGGCTGATAACCCCGCCCTCCGTGCGCCTCTGCCCGCCCGTTTACTCCCCTCCCCTGTCCCTTTCCACTGCGGCTGTGCGGTCCAAATCGTAGCGGGCGCATGCGCAATAGGTATTGCGATGCCCTGCCAGGAGCGGGCATCGCATTGCGCATGCGCCCGCTATGATTTGGACCGTGTTAGCGCCAAGAAGACGCGCACTCCTTTTACACCGTCGTCAGCTGATTCCACATAGATGTCTACAGGACCTGTTCTATTAACCCCTTATACAAGTAGAGTCCCCGACAGAGTGGAGAGGGGGTCAGCAGTAAGTTTGTGTTGACGTCACTGATTATTTTGACCTTCCTCTGATCCATCAGAACAATAAGCCCCAAAAAAACGGATCCTGTCTGTGGAGCCTCCGCCTTCACTGGGTCAGCATTTGGTCAGTAATCCATCAGTATTGGTAATACCCAAATAAAACAGGAGTGGATCCAAAACAGAGATGACACGTGAATGGAATATTTACATGTCTTCTGTGTTTTGTACCCACTCCTGCTTTTGGCCACCAAATCACAAGCCGATTCTGATGGGACCATACAGGCCTTACAGCTGCTACACAAACAGGATCCTTTGTGCGTCTAATTTTTCCTTCCTTCTAACAGATCAGAAGAAAGGTCAAATAAATGATGTCAGCCAGGCCGAAAGGCAAAATAGTGGACCAGTCATGGAGTGGGAAGGATGGGAACAGCATGAGAAGTCCACAGAGTGGTGCAATGATAGTGTGTGGAGGTGGCGGCAGCATCAGGAGGAGTCCACAGAGTGGGGAGGTGGGTGTCAATACCAGTACCCGCTGATGATGGGTGAAAGAAGGAGCACTTGGCATCAGGCAGGTAGCCAGAAGAAAGCGGTCTCTTTTGTCAAGGTTTGGGTGAGGCGGCATGGATGATCTAGTCTGATGCATCAGGCATTGGTGGGTGGAAATCCTGGCTGACACACACCTGATTCATCTTGACAAAGGTCAGTTTCTCCACATTTTGGGTGGACAGGCGAGTTCTCCTTGAGTTAACTATGGCCCCCGCCGCACTAAACACCCGCTCTGATGCCACACTACTGGCCGGATAGGACAGCTTTGTCAGGGCAAACTTGGCCACTTGCGGCCACAAATCCAGTTTGGCTGCCCAGTAGTCCAGCGGATCTTCAATGTGGGGTGGCAGGGTGCTGTCCAAGTATGCCACCACCTGCTGGTTCAGGTCCTGGTCTAGCTGCTGCTGCTGGTGAGTAGGTTCTTCACTATGAAGGTGAAGAAAGCTGCTCACCAGAGACTCTAGACTCCGGCTGCTGCTGATGGAGCTCCTCTCTTCCCATAGCTCCCATAGCAGTGAATGACACAGTGCAGCAATCTACGCCTTTTCCGTAATTCACTGCTATGGGAGGTACAGAAACAGTGGACCCCCGACCTACCCCCGGCCGCTGCTTACTGTTCATGGCTGAGGTGGGACACCCCTCTAATGCTCATCCAGTGCTGGTGACGTCCCCACAGATTCCGGCTTCTCTATCAGTCTATGGGAGTCATTTGTTTTCAGCGTTTTTGACAATTGTGGCTTCACTTTATGAACACAAAGGACTTTGATACTTTGTTGTGAAATGTATCAAACACTGAATGAAATCAGAACCACAGAACATGTGGAGGGCGAAGCCTTAAAGGGACTTTCCCAGATTTTATACTGATGACCTATCCTTCTCATACAGCTGATCGGCAGGGGTCCTGGGTGTAGGACCGCCACCGATCAGATACGCATGACCTATCCTGAGGATCCCGAGGACAGGTCATCATTGAAATCCCAGAAAACCCCTTTAAAACTTGAGCGTTAAAGATATTAACCAGAAGTAATGACACAGAGGTCTATCTATCTATCTATATATATATATATATATATATACAGAGCCTTACAAAAGTATTCACCCCCTAAACTTTTTTCGTGTTTTGGTGCCTCACAACCTGGAATTCACATGGATTGTTTGAGGATTTGCATCATGTAATTACAGAACCTGCCGACAACTTTGAAGATATATATTTTTTTTATTGTGAAGCAAACAACAAATAGGACAAAATAACAGAAACAGTCAATGTGCAGAACTATTCACCCCCCTAAAGTCAGTACTTTGTAGAGCCCCTTCTGCAGCAATCACAGCTCCGAGTCGCTCTGGATAAGTCTCTAGGAGCAGTGGCCACATCTGACCGCTGGGATTGTCGCCCGTTCCTCCTTGCAGAGCGGCTCCGGCTCCTTCAGGTCGGATGTTTGCGCTCGTGAACAGCAATATTTACTTCTGACCCCAGATCTTCTATTGGATTGAGATCTGGGCTGTGACTCGGCCGTTTCATCACATTTACAGGTCTCCCCTTACACCACTTAAGTGTTGCTTTAGCCGTGTGTTTGGGGTCATTGTCCTGCTGGAAGGTGAGCCTCCGTCCGAGCCTCAGATCACGCACAGAGTGGGGCAGGTTCTGCTCAAGAACATCCCTGTATTTAGCACCATCCATCTTTCCCTCAGCTCTGACCAGTTTCCCAGTTCCCCCAGTTCCCCCAGTATGATGCTGCCACCACCAGATCTCACTGTGGGGGATGGTGTTCTTTGGGTGATGTGTTGGGTTTGCGCCAGACATAGTTTTCTTTGATGGCCGATAAGTCAAATTTTAGTCTGCTCAGACCGGAGCCCCAACCTCCATACATTTTGGGTCTCCTCAGACCAGAGCCCCTTCCTCCATACATTTTGGGGTCTCCTCAGACCAGAGCCCCTTCCTCCATACATTTTGGGGTCTCCTCAGACCGGAGCCCCTTCCTCCATACATTTTCGGAGACTCCCACAGGCCTTTTTGCAACCTCACAACGCGCCTTATTGTCTTTAGCTGACAGTAATGGCTTCTTCTGGCCGCTCTGCCATAAAGCCCAACTCTATGGAGCGTACGGCTTATTGTCGTCCTCTGTACAGATCCTCCAGTCTCTGCTGTGGAACTCTGCAGCTCCTCCAGGGTCACCTCAGGTCTCTGTGCTGCCTCTCGGATTAATGCCCTCCTTGCCCGGTCCGTGAGTATTGGTGGGCGGCCGGCTCTTGGCAGGTTTGCTGTTGTGCCATGTTCTTTCCATCTGGTTATGATAGATTTCATGGTGCTCCTGGGGATCATCAAAGATTTGGATATTTTTTATGACCTAACCCTGACTTGTGCTTCTCAGCAACATTGCCCCTTACTTGTTTGGAGAGTTCCTCAGTCTTCATGGCAAGCTTTGGTCAGTGATGCCTCTTTCTTAGGTGTTGCAGCCTCTGGTGTGTATATGTAATGACAGATCATGTGACACTTAGATTGCACACAGGTGACATCATGTCACTAATTATGTGACTTCTGAAGGTAATTGGTTGCACCAGAGCTTTTTAGGGGCTTCCTAACAAATACATATGCACAGGACAAATTACTGTTTTCTATTTCTAAACAATATTTTTTATATATTTTTCTCATTTCACTTCACCGACTTAGGCTACTTTCACACTAGCGTTCGATCGGATCCGATCATATTAATGCAGACGGAGGCTCAGTTCAGAACGGATCCGTCTGCATTATATTTGCAAAAAAAAGCTAAGTGTGAAATTAGCCTGAGCGGATCCGTCCAGACTTTTACATTGAAAGTCAATGGGGGACGGATCCGCTTGAAGATTGAGCCATATTGTGGCATCTTCAAACGGATCCGTCCCCATTGACTTACATTGTAAGTCTGGACGGATCCGCACGCCTCCGCACGGCCAGGCGGACACCCGAACGCTGCAAGCAGCGTTCAGCTGTCCGCCTGTCCGTGCGGAGGCGAGCGGAGCGGAGGCTGAACGCCGCCAGACTGATGCAGTCTGAGCGGATCCGCATCCATTCAGAATGCATTAGGGCTGGACGGAAGCGTTCGGGTCCGCTTGTGAGCCCCTTCAAACGGAGCTCACGAGCGGACAGCCGAACGCTAGTGTGAAAGTAGCCTTAGACGATTGTGTTCTGATCCATCACATAAAATTCTGATTAACAAAACATTGAACTTAAGGCTGTAATGTAACAAAACACGGAAAAAGTCAAGGGTGTGAATACTTTTGCAAGACACTGTATCTATCCATCTCATATCTGTCTATCCTTAGTCTGCTTTCACACTTGCGTTGTTAATTCCGGTATTCAGATCCATCAGAGGATCTCAATACCAGAATTAAATGGATCCGTTCTGTTCGAATGATGTTGTGTGAAATCAAAATGTCACTAAATACATTGAAAGTCAATGGGTGACGAATCAGTTTTTTTTAGGATCCTAAAAAACGGATCCATCACCATTGACTTGCATTGTTTTTAGTGATGGATCCGGTTTGTTCCATTTCTATAACCGGTCACAGAACAGAATGCTGCCGGAACGGAAGAAATCCCGATGTGTCCTAAACGGATCTCTTTCCATTCAGAATCCATGAGAATCGTTTTTGACCGGTTGTGAGATCCTCCGCCTCCGAAAACAACAACGCAAGTGTGATAGTAGCCTTAGTCCAGTGCAAACGATGCCTTTGGGCTCCCTTCACACGTCCGCAAATGGGTCCGCATCCGTTCCGCAATTTTTCGGAACAGGTGCAGACCCATTCATTCTCTATGGTGACGGAATGGATGCGGACAGCACACAGTGTGCTGTCCGCATCCGCATTTGCGGAGCGCGGCCCCGATCTTCCGGTCCGCAGCTCCGCAAAAGATAGAACATGTCCTATTTTTGTCCGCAGCTGCGGACAAGAATAGGCATTTCTATAGGGGGTGCCGGCCGGGTGTGTTGCGGATCCGCAATTTGCCGTGTGAATGGACCTTTAGCTATAGATGTGCAGCCCGACAACTCTCCTGACAACTCTCCCGACAACTCTCCTGACAACTCTGAGATGAGGTTTTTAATGTTTCAGGCGGAGCCATCACTTCTCATCCACAATATGGACGTTGACTGCAAAGTAACATCGCGTTTTGCTCGCACCTCGATAGTTGTGGAGATTGAGAACCAGTTGAACTCGTCACATGAAGCCGTGTTTGATGTGGAGCTTCCCAAAACGGCGTTTATAACCAACTTCAGCATGTGAGTCCCTGTACAATACTGACGCCTGCGGGGACGCGGGGACTGTCCGTTGTTTTGTGGTCAGATGTTACATTGCAGTGATTGTAATAAATGTTTACACGAAGCAGCGGAATATTATGCGCTTTTGATGAGCAGCGCCCCCCACAGGTAACGACTTTACTGCATTTTCCACATTTGTGTCAATGGAGAAAATTGATACAATGACAATGTAACAACCGCAATCCTGTGACAGCGCAACACTGAATCCGTTCTAGCGGCATCGTCCTAGAGCAAGAACGCGATTACGGCGAAACCTCATGTATTTACGTGTTTCTTGCTGTGGTTGATTGTAACCATTAATATAAAATGTCATCTCCTCCCATCATTAAGGACCATTGATGGCGTCACAACTGTCGGCGCAGTGAAGATGAAGGCTGAAGCGGACGAGCAGTACGGGAGAGCAGTGTCCAGGGGTCAAAACGCCGGACTGGTCCAGTACGTTTCACCTTTATTGGTCAAGAAAAAAAAAAGTGGGAAGTTATCTAAAGGGTTAATGAAATCAAATTTGCAATTAAATGTCTATTAGGGCCCAGTCACACCACCGTATTTTTCTGTCCGCAATTTTGCGGATCCATTCATTTCGATGGGGCTGCGAAAGATACAGACAGCACACTGTGTTGTCCGCATTCGTTCTGCGGCCCCGCAAAAAAGATAGAACATGTCCTATTCTTGTGCATTTCTGTAATAGGGAAGGAGGTTCCGATCCTCAAAATTTAGAAGGTGCACAGCCAGTATCCGTGTTTTGCAGATCTGCGATCTGTGGACTGCAAATAACGGATACTCTGTATTATGAGCCCTAACTCTGTATTATCAGCCATCTCAGTCTGGGGGGGGTTCACTGGAGGGACAGGGAATGCAGAACCCTCCCTGCCCCCCATGACCACTACTTCATATCACATATCTCTGACTGACATCAGCCGCTTCTCTTCTAATACTGCAGCGGCGCGATGATAAGCTTCGGGCTGAGACCGTTACTGGCCCTTTAAGATACCCGATTACTGATCGGATAGGTTGCTGCGGGTGTCATGTCTGTCTGATGCCTGGAATTAATTTCTGTATAGATCGATTGGACGGAAGATGGAGAATTTTAAAATCTCGGTCAATGTCGGAGCTCGTGTTATGGCAATATTTAAACTGACGTATGAGGAATTGCTGAAGAGGTGCCAAGGGGTGTACCAGCTGCAGATGAAGGTGAAGCCCAAACAGCTGGTGGAGAACTTCCAGGTGAGAACATAACAGAACCCCGCATCATCAGCATAATGCACTCCTGAAATCCTCTGTGCTGCTGGGAGGACCCTGCTCCTTGCACTATGTAACTCTCACCCTGTGACCTCCACAGGATCAGCACACTCCTCTCCTGAAATCCTCTGTGCTGATGGGACCCTGCTCCTCCCACTATGTAACTATCAGTCTATGACCCCCACAAGATCAGCACACTCCTCTCCTGAAATCCTCTGTGCTGCTTAGACCCTGCTCCTCCCACGATGTAACTCTTACCCTGGGTTCACACCTGAGCGTTCCTCAAACGCGCGTTTTTGTCGCGCGTTTTTATGCGCGTTTTTTGTAATAGTAAACGCGCGTTTGACGCGCGTTTGTGTCATTGACTGCAGTGTCCTATGGCCACAAACGCGCGTCAAAACGCCCCAAAGAAGCTCAAGTACTTGTTTGAGCGTCGGGCGTTTTACGAACGCGCTGTAAAACGCCCAGGTGTGAACCATTCCCATAGGGAAGCATTGGTTTTCATGTCTTAAGCGTTTTACAGCGCGTTTGAACGCGCTGTAAAACGCTCAGGTGTGAACCCAGGGTTAGTCTATGACCCCCACAAGATCAGCGCACTCCTCCTGAAATCCTCTGTGCTGCTGGGACCCTGCTCCTCCCACTATCTAACTGATATCCTGTGACCTCCCACTAAATAGGCACACTCCTCTCCTGAAATCCTCTGTGCTGCTGGAGCCTCTGCTTCTCCCACTGTTACACTTTCTCCTCCTTACTGCACAGATAACAGTGGACATTGTAGAACCACAAGGAATCCGCTTTGTGAACGCGTTTGGCGGTTTCTTGACGAATGAGCTGATGGACTCGGTGCAGGTCGATCACCGCGGGAATAAGGTGAGGTGTTCTCTCCGGTTTTGCTGGCGGCGGGCGGCGATTCTGCTGTTAACCACATTTATCTCTCAGGCTCACGTGGTGTTTAAACCGACACTGGAGCAGCAGCGTAAATGTCCGGCGTGCAGCGAGACGATCCTGGACGGCGACTTTGTCATCAAGTACGATGTCAACAGAGAGACGTCTGCCGGGAACATACAGGTGACTGCCGGATGGGGGTGTCGGGGAGGAAAGACCCTGCTGGAAGACGCGAGGCCAATGTGTGATCCCTGGGGGTCCATACTGCCAAGCTGTTGTGTATGGGGCCCAGAGGCTGAGGGGCCACTGAGGTTATAGAATACCATTCCAAATTGTGCACTGGGATGTCCAGACTGGGTGCAGCTGTGACCAGTATTCGGTCTATACAGGTTCACAGATGCTCCCATTCATTGACAGGAAGCAGGGGACTTTATAATGGAGAGGTATAAAACATGAACTCATCAGAAAGTTGCAGTACTTTTCATGGACTGGAGAAAATGATCTCCTGTAGTTACTTCTCTCCACCCGCAGTGATGGCCTCCTTCATTCACAGATCGTCAATGGCTATTTTGTGCACTACTTTGCTCCCAGCGTCCTCAAAAGGGTCCCCAAGAACGTGGTGTTTGTTATTGACTGCAGTCTGTCCATGAGAGGCCGCAAGATGAAGCAGGTAAATAGCATCGTAGACTGCGTACACACATTGCCATGTATTATACTCCAGAGCTGCACTCACTATTCTGCTGGTGCAGTCACTGTGTACATACATTACTTATCCTGTACTGATCCTGAGTTACATCCTGTATTATACTCCGGAGCTGCACTCACTATTCTGCTGGTGCAGTCACTGTGTACATACATTACTTATCCTGAGTTACATCCTGTATTATTCTTCAGAGCTGCACTCACTATTCTGCCGGTGCAGTCACTGTGTACATACATTACTTATCCTGTACTGATCCTGAGTACATCCTGTATTATACCCCAGAGCTGCACTCACTATTCTGCTGGTGCAGTCACTGTGTACATACATTACTTATCCTGTACTGATCCCGAGTTACATCCTGTATTATACTCCAGAGCTGCACTCACTATTCTGCTGGTGCAGTCACTGTGTACATACATTACTTATCCTGTACTGATCCCGAGTTACATCCTGTATTATACTTCAGAGCTGCACTCACTATTCTGCTGGTGCAGTCACTGTGTACATACATTACTTATCCTGTACTGACCCTGAGTTACATCCTGTATTATACTTCAGAGCTGCACTCACTATTCTGCTGGTGCAGTCACTCTGTACATACATTACTTGTCCTGTACTGATCCTGTGTTACATCCTGTATTATACTCCAGAGCTGCACTCACTATTCTGCTGGTGCAGTCACTGTGTACATACATTACTTATCCTGTACTGATCCTGAGTTACATCCTGTATTATACTCCAGAGCTGCACTCACTATTCTGCTGGAGCAGTCACTGTGTACATACATTACTTATCCTGTACTGATCCTGAGTTACATCCTGTATTATACTCCAGAGCTGCACTCACTATTCTGCTGGTGCAGTCGCTGTGTACATACATTACTTATCCTGTACTGATCCTGAGTTACATCCTGTATTATACTCCAGAGCTGCACTCACTATTCTGCTGGTGCAGTCACTGTGTACATACATTACTTATCCTGTACTGATCCCGAGTTACATCCTGTATTATACTCCAGAGCTGCACTCACTATTCTGTGGTATATGGTGATGATCGCTGATTTGTTGCTATAGTAACTGTTGAGTGTTTCTCTTCATGAATATTTTTATATGACCTCTGCCATAAATGTAAGTTGTTACCTAGAAAATCTTATATTTTTGGGCTGATTGCGGTCAGATCCGCACATTACTTGGTGATTATTAACCCCATGTGGATGTGACCGCAGACGTACGAGGCCTTCATTAAGATTCTCTCGGATTTACCGGAGGGCGATCACTTTGGGATCATGAAGTTCAGCGACCGCGTCGTGAAATGGAACCAGGCTCTGGTGAAGGCCACGCCCGACAACATCCAAAGCGCGAAGGAATTTATGGGCAAGATCAAGGCCCAAGGAGGTGAGTCATACGGCAGCGGGGCGAGAGGCGCCCCAGAATGGTGCAAGGTGCCCCCCCCCCAAGTATCAGAGACCATTTCTCGGTGGGGTAGTCACAATTTCATGTTTTCCAGGAGGATGGCCTGAGTGTGGGGACCTTCTGTTTGGCACCTGGAGATATCAATGGTCTCTGCTGTAATAGGGGCCTCAGTCTAGGGATGTCCGTCTGTTATTTGTGTACGTACTAAGTGAACACCCCCTTTAAGTCCCATCTTGATGATCCCTCTGCCCCTCGGCATCTCACTATAGAGCGTCTCGGGGGCGGGTGGCAGGCGGGGGACACGTTTGATTCCTCCACATACACTAAGATCAGTATGGATGAGGGAAGAGCTTGGAGAAGAACCAGACGAGCCTCATGATTTCTCTCATCTCTACATTTCTGGGTTGTAGGAACCGATATAAATTCAGCTTTATTATCTGCCACCAAGATGCTGAAGGACGGGCGAGAGGGCGATATATTACCGGAAATCAGCGCCTCATCTGTGATATTCCTCTCTGATGGGGACCCAACGCTTGGTATGTGCAGCGAACTGGACCGCAAGGGCAACACGTGAGGCTACGGTGGGCCGATGGGGGTAGTAGTTCATTTACTCACAGTTAGCAGAGCCTCCCTAGGCCGGCGTGCAGTAACGGGGAGGACAGCACTAAATCCTCCGGGGCACTCTCTATTACAGGGAACATCAGCCAGATGGAAGTTGAGGTGCCCTTGATGGTGTAGGTGTTTAAGGTGCTTTGGTGGCGGGGCCCCCGTGTTCATGACACCAGCACCGTACGGTGCAAATGCCAAGAGCAGCAGAAAGGATGAGGAGTCGGTTGTGGTAAAACAGTTGAACATTAACTGAATCAATGGTCTCAGGACAGTTGTTACAGTTCATATATATCAAAGGTAATAATCCAGATGCCGCTTTAACTGGAATTCCTTATATCAGGTCTGGCAATTGTCATTTGAGGAGTTCTCTTAATGCTGTTACTTTACAGGCAAAGAATGGGTACATTTGTACTAAGTCCAATCTCTAGCACTCAGGTACTGAATATAATGATTTCCCATTTATCTTGAGCAATCCAATAAGTGCGTTCTCCCTCGTGGCAGGCAAACTCTCTGCTACAGTATTTGATGCAGGATGCTCTCCTGAAATATTCAGGTCCACTATGTCCCAGAAGGCGTTTAGTGGAAAAAGGACAATTCTCTCTAGTAGCTATAGCCTGTAATATTGTTATACTCCAGAAATACATCCAGGGATTCCAGGCCCCTCTTGGACTCCTTTAGTGAACTCACCATCACCACCTCCTCAGGCAGAGAGTTCCATAGTCTCACTGCTCTTACCGTATATAGTCCATAGTCTCACTGCTCTTACAGTATAGAGTCCATAGTCTCACTGCTCTTACAGTATAGAGTCCATAGTCTCACTGCTCTTACAGTATAGAGCCCATAGTCTCACCGCTCTTACAGTATAGAGTCCATAGTCTCACTGCTCTTACAGTATAGAGCCCATAGTCTCACTGCTCTTACAGTATAGAGTCCATAGTCTCACTGCTCTTACAGTATAGAGTCCATAGTCTCACTGCTCTTACAGTATATAGTCCATAGTCTCACTGCTCTTACCGTAAAGAGTCCATAGTCTCACTGCTCTTACAGTAAAGAGTCCATAGTCTCACTGCTCTTACAGTAAAGAGTCCATAGTCTCACTGCTCTTACAGTACAGAGTCCACAGTCTCACCGCTCTTACAGTAAAGAGTCCATAGTCTCACTGCTCTTACAGTAAAGAGTCCATAGTCTCACTGCTCTTACCGTAAAGAGTCCGTAGTCTCACCGCTCTTACAGTAAAGAGTCCATAGTCTCACTGCTCTTACAGTAAAGAGTCCATAGTCTCACTGCTCTTACAGTAAAGAGTCCATAGTCTCACTGCTCTTACAGTAAAGAGTCCATAGTCTCACTGCTCTTACAGTAAAGAGTCCATAGTCTCACTGCTCTTACAGTAAAGAGTCCATAGTCTCACTGCTCTTACAGTATAGAGTCCATAGTCTCACTGCTCTTACAGTATAGAGTCCATAGTCTCACTGCTCTTACAGTATAGAGTCCATAGTCTCACTGCTCTTACAGTATAGAGTCCATAGTCTCACTGCTCTTACAGTAAGAGTCCATAGTCCTCACTGCTCTTACAGTAAAGAGTCCATAGTCTCACTGCTCTTACAGTAAAGAGTCCATAGTCTCACTGCTCTTACAGTACAGAGTCCACTAGTCTCACTGCTCTTACAGTAAAGAGTCCATAGTCTCACTGCTCTTACAGTACAAGAGTCCATAGTCTCACTGCTCTTACAGTAAAGAGTCCATAGTCTCACTGCTCTTACAGTAAAGAGTCCATAGTCTCACTGCTCTTACCGTAAAGAGTCCATAGTCTCACTGCTCTTACAGTAAAGAGTCCATAGTCTCACTGCTCTTACAGTAAAGAGTCCATAGTCTCACTGCTCTTACAGTAAAGAGTCCATAGTCTCACCTGCTCTTACAGTAAAGAGTCCATAGTCTCACCTGCTCTTACAGTAAAGAGTCCATAGTCTCACTGCTCTTACAGTAAAGAGTCCATAGTCTCACTGCTCTTACAGTAAAGAGTCCATAGTCTCACTGCTCTTACAGTAATAGAGTCCATAGATCTCACTGCTCTTACAGTAAAGAGTCCCATAGTCTCACTGCTCTTACGTAAGAGTCCATAGTCTCACTCGCTCTTACAGTAAAGGAGTCCACAGTCTCACTGCTCTTACAGTATAGAGTCAATAGTCTCACTGCTCTTACAGTAAGCGTAAGGGGGCGGGTGGACCGATTAGTCTCACTGCTCTTACAGTTAAGAGTCCATAGTCTCACTGCTCTTACCCCAGTTAAAGAGTCCATAGTCTCACTACTCTTACAGTATAAGAGTCCATAGTCTCACTGCTCTCACAGTAAAGAGTCCCATAGTCTCACTGCTCGTCACACGTAAAGAGTCCATTAGTTCTCCACCTGTCTTACAGTAAAGAGGTCCACATTCTCCACTGCTTCTTACAGTAAAGAGTCCACAGTCTCACTGCTTTCTACAGTAAAGAGTCCACAGTCTCACTGCCTCTTACAGTAGTAGAGTCCATAGTCTACACTTGCTCTTACAGTAAAGAGTCCACAGTCTCACTGCTGCTACAGTAAAGAGTCCACAGTCTCACTGCTCTTACAGTAAAGAGTCCATAGTCTCACTGCTCTTACAGTAAAGAGTCCATAGTCTCACTGCTCTTACAGTAAAGAGTCCATAGTCTCACTGCTCTTACAGTAAAGAGTCCATAGTCTCACTGCTCTTACAGTAAAGAGTCCATAGTCTCACTGCTCTTACAGTAAAGAGTCCATAGTCTCACTGCTCTTACAGTAAAGAGTCCATAGTCTCACTGCTCTTACCGTAAAGTCCATAGTCTCACTGCTCTTACAGTAAAGAGTCCATAGTCTCACTGCTCTTACAGTAAAGAGTCCACAGTCTCACTGCTCTTACAGTAAAGAGTCCATAGTCTCACTGCTCTTACAGTAAAGAATCCATAGTCTCACTGCTCTTACCGTAAAGAGTCCATAGTCTCACCGCTCTTACAGTATAGAGTCCATAGTCTCACTGCTCTTACAGTATAGAGTCCATAGTCTCACTGCTCTTACAGTAAAGAGTCCATAGTCTCACTGCTCTTACAGTAAAGAGTCCATAGTCTCACTGCTCTTACAGTAAAGAGTCCATAGTCTCACTGCTCTTACAGTAAAGAGTCCATAGTCTCACTGCTCTTACCGTAAAGAATCCTCTTCTATGTTTGTGTACAAACCTTCTTTCCTCCAGACGCAGAGGATGTCCCCTCGTCACAGTCACAGTCCTGGGGATAAATAGATGATGGGAGTGATCTCTGTACTGACCCCTGATATATTTATACACAGTTATTAGATCTCTCCTCAGTTGTCTTTTTTTCTAAAGTGAATAACCCTAATGCTGATAATCTTTCTGGGACCTGTAGTTCACCCATTCCAGTTATTACTTTAGTTCCCCTCCTCTGAACCCTCTCCAGCTCTGCTATGTCTGCCTTGTTCACAGCTATATCTGGGTAGTAGTGATGTAATCTCCTATATTTGGGGAGTATTGATTCATTGCTTATATTTGGGGAGTAATGATGTCATCACCTATATTTGGCGGTAGTGATGTCACATGATATTTGTACAGATTTCGCTTCCTCCTCCTACACCTAGGAGCCCCGTGGCCTGTGTATTGAGGTGCGGTCTGAGTGCACATCGTGTGATTTCTGTATTCTCCTTGTTTTATTTCTTTGACATTTTTCTCACTTTTAAGGTGAAACAAACATTAATACGATCATAAAGAACATGAAGGAAGCGGCAGAGGGCGTCACCACCTTGTACAGTCTGGGATTTGGCGCAGATGTAGATTACAGTTTCTTAGAGAAAATGTCTTTAGAAAATGGCGGTCTGGCGAGAAGAATTTATTTGGATTCTGACTCCGCTTTACAGTTACAGGTGCAGCACATCCGACTGTGTAATATATTGTGAATATATCAGATAAATAGTGTCACCTTGCAACCAAATAGTGTCATCTAACGACCAGATAAATAGTGTCACATAATAACCAGATAAATACTGCCATATAGTGACCAGATAATTAGATTCACATAGTGACTAGATTAATAGTATCACATAATAACCAGACAAATAGTGTCATTTAGCGACCAGATAAATAGTGTCACATAATAACCAGATAAATAGTGCTGCACAGTGACCAGATAAATACTGCCATATAGTGACCAGATAAATACTGCCATATAGTGACCAGATAAATAGTGACCAGTGGCATGCAGCTCGGCACATGCCCAATTAAAGTCATAGATACCCCACTATACCATACCATGCCCTTACTGCCTTCCTTTACCCCCGTACTGCCACACAGCGCCTTCTAATTGCCTCAGGGTTCCCCTTTATAAATTTCACATCTGGATCTCGTGTAAGAGAATGGAGTCCGACCTGACTGTATAACACGATGATTGTATCTCACAGGATTTCTACAAGGAGGTGGCGAACCCCGTCCTGCTGGACGTCACCCTGCGGTACCCCAATTTACCTGTCAGTGGCCTAACCCAGAACAGCTTCCGATATTATTACCAGGACACGGAAATAGTGGTGGCCGGACGCATAGACAGTAACAGCATCGACGTGCTGGTCGCTGAAGTAGCGGCACAGGGTGTAAGTACCGCCACTCGGGTGACGTCTCTATGAACGTTTGCCTCATTGTGCCCAACAAGCAAATCCCTCATATCTGATAGATAAATACCGTTATAAGACACTGCCCCTTCGCTTGGGCCTCCTGTGAGTCTTGTATTCCGCTTTATCCAGGTGACCGATCCTTTCTCCGTGAGGGTGGAGGCCGATATAAAAGAGGATGCGGAGGCGAGGACGGAGCAGAAGTACATATTCGGAGACTTCACCGAGAGGCTGTGGGCGTATCTGACCATAGAGCAGCTGCTGACCCAGCGGTAAGATACGAATATCTGTCGTCTAAAATCACGGAGGCGGCTCCGAAATTAAAGTTACTTGCAGTTAGACAGGCCTGGTAAGGAAGGGGGTAAACACTCCGGTAATGAAGTGGTTAACCCCTTAATAACCAGGCCTCTTTGGGCCTTAAAGGGATTGTCTGAGGTTTTTGTTTTTTTATTTTACAAAGGTGATGAGGTCTGATAAAAGAATCAGTACAATTTCCGGTCCTGCACCGACGCTCTGTCCTCTCCCCAGCGGTGACATCCTGTACAGTGCTGCAGCCAGTCACTGGCCTCGGTGGTCTCACACTGTACCTGGCGGAGGCCAGTGATTGGCTGCAGCAGTTTAGATTTTTTTTTTTATTAGTTTACCAGGCCCCCCCATCACTGCAGTAAAAAAAAATAATACTGGACAACCCCTTTAATGACCAGGATTTTTTTTTTTATGTTCTCCTCCTGCAGACGTCCCCTGCCCTCTGTTTATCTGCTTTGATGCTGTGGTCTTTTTGTCCATGGCGTCTAGTGGGTTAGTAGCCAGGATTGGAGTCATCAGCGGCACTCGTGACGCTGATCTCGCTGGAGCACACTGGCCCTCACCTGTTATCTATGTCATAGTGCATGAAGGGGTTAAGCTGCGTCTGCTGGTCATGTGTTGCCCTTTATCCAATCAGGTGCGGAGCGCTGACTTTTCCTCCTGTGATTGGCTAGAGGCGGCACATGACCCGCAGACTGGTACGTGTGTCGCAATACGGTTGTGAACTCTACCTTCCAATGCTTTGGTTCCAGAATTTTGGCCGATGGTGAATTAAAGGAGAACTCCACAGAGAAAGCGCTCTACCTGAGCCTGAAGTATAACTTTGTGACCCCTCTGACCTCAATGGTCATTACCACCTCGGAGGAAGGTGACCCCAAAACAGTCGTGGCAAAGAAGCCGATGGAGGAGAGTAAGTAAGAGATCTCCAAACCTGTACAGACCTAGTACTTCTCACAGCTGAGGGTTTGTCACAATTGTATCCGGTCTAGTCAACCCTCCGGGAGCTAAACACGTTGGCTAGAGTATTACTCCTGCCTCTCCAGGTGGTTTGTTACAATGTATCAGTCTGGAGTGCAGATTGTCCACACTGGATACATTGTAACAAACAGTTCGGGATTTACCTTCAGCTTCTAAATGCAAACTACAATGACAGCAAGCAGAGATCTAGAAAATGGTGAGAAATTGAAATGTCACTGTCATTTAGAAAAACGAAGAATGCACCTGGCGTTAGTTCACGAGCCCCGAATGTAAAATACTGCGCAGGTGAATAGATGAAATGGTAAAGTGGGGGTCATGATCCCGGTGGGGTGTTACCGGACAGCAGGAGGAAACCCCTCAGAAATGGATAATGAGGGTTATGAATCCTGTAACATAAGGAGGATCAGTCAAGAAGGGCTCTGCTCAGGTATTCCACAACAGAGCGCTTCTCTAAACAATCAGATGACAAGTCATTCATAAATGTATAGTAGGAACGACAGAGTAAATGCCCAGGCCGGGGTGCAGGGAAAGGATATCCCAGCGAAGATGGCCTCAAACCCAAAAGAGGACACGGTCATATTCAATGATAACTTTTACTGCTTATTTCTTAAAATAAATAGAGGTATAATAATAATAATAATAATAATAATAGCGATTGGTGAGAAAATAAAACAATAAATAATAATAGTATCTCTATCGCAGAGAGATAAATACAGATACAGACGAATGGCTCCAGAAAGGTTTTTTCCTACCAGACGTTTGGAAGATGATAGATCTCAGCTCGGTCAGTTGTATTTTATGTCCTTGTTCCGGTTGTGTCCTCGAGGAAGCGGAGCAGGAATCTCCTTTATTCTACAAGAAGTAGCGGGACATGGACTCACTTGCCCTTAGTCGACAACTCTGCAAATGAAAGGGATGGGGCTATAAGTCCCTGCCTGCCAAATACGGAGCGCCCGCCTGATAGGGGCGACCCGGTCAGGAACCTGCGGCGTCCCTAGAGCTGTCCCTCACTACTGTCCCAACCTGGCATGTTTCGTCTCATTTAAAGACTCCTCAGGGGATGTAAGAGTAATATGGCGTAATAAGGACAAAGATAAAATAAACTCTCTCTGAGTCAGGTCTATACAGCCCCCTGTTTTTTACCGCAATGGGGGTCTAGGGTCTGACCACTCGAAAATATATGGCGAGCCTCTATCAGCTCAAATGATCCCAGAGCGAGGTCACTGGTTCCTATAGACCCCGGTCTACTTTTCAATAAGAGGCACTAAAGGGACAATGGTCCGTCTTATGGCCGCTGGGGAAGCGTCCCCTATGTCACCCTTGTTTAAGGAGGTGGCGCGGTACTTGGCGCCAGACCTCTCTTTTAAGTACTGCCGGTAAACTCGCCTCACTACTCCCCGCCGCCCGGTTCTGTGCCAATAGAACGCACATGGAACGCGCGCCTCCTGGGACACGTGGAGGAGGGAAGTCACATGATCGCCAGGAAGGCCGGACAGATTGCGAAGCGACGCCTGCAGCGTCCACTGTTGCTAGGCAACCAGGTGAACTAATAAGCAAGGCGCCGCTTCACATTCAATGCTGATTCTGATGATGAGCAGCTTATTCTACAGATTATTGGGTCTTTACACCAAACCGGATTTAGGCAATTCTCAATACCCGACACATAAAGAACCCACCATCCAGTACAAGCAAGAACTTAAAGGGGTATTCCGGTAACGTAACTTAATTTAAAAAAAACTGTATTAAGGCTGCAAGCAGTGACCCAACCAGAGCCCATACCTGTACATATAACCAGAGCCCATACCTGTACATATAACCAGAGCCCATACCTGTACATATAACCAGAGCCCATACCTGTACATATAACCAGAGCCCATACCTGTACATATAACCAGAGCCCATACCTGTACATATAACCAGAGCCCAAACCTGTACATATAACCAGAGCTTCAATTTACCATTTGTCTAGCTCCTGTGTGAGCCGGCAACATACTGAGGATCATGGCGCCTGATCTTCCCTCACAAGACTACAATCCCCACCATCCCTAGCTTTCCTGCTGTGAGTGTTGATGTTTACTGATTGGCTGCCTGATGTACAGTCTAATCACACCCCCTCAGCAGCACACTGACACGCCCCCTCAGCAGCACGCTGACACGCCCCCTCAGCAGCACGCTGACACGCCTCCTCAGCAGCACACTGACACGCCCCCTCAGCAGCACACTGACACGCCTCCTCAGCACCACACTGACACGCCCCCTCAGCAGCACACTGACACGCCCCCTCAGCAGCACACTGACACGCCCCCTCAGCAGGACACACTGACACGCCTCCTCAGCAGGACACACTGACACGCCCCCTCAGCAGGACACACTGACACGCCCCCTCAGCAGGACACACTGACACGCCCCCTCAGCAGGACACACTGACACGCCCCCTCAGCAGGACACACTGACACGCCCCCTCAGCAGCACACTGACACGCCCCCTCAGCAGCACACTGACACGCCCCCTCAGCAGCACACTGACACGCCCCCTCAGCAGCACACTGACACGCCCCCTCAGCAGCACACTGACACGCCCCCTCAGCAGCACACTGACACGCCCCCTCAGCAGCACACTGACACGCCCCCTCAGCAGCACACTGACACGCCCCCTCAGCAGCACACTGACACGCCCCCTCAGCAGCACACTGACACGCCCCCTCAGCAGCACACTGACACGCCTCCTCAGCAGCACACTGACACGCCTCCTCAGCAGCACACTGACACGCCCCCTCAGCAGCACACTGACACGCCCCCTCAGCAGCACACTGACACGCCCCCTCAGCAGCACACTGACACGCCCCCTCAGCAGCACACTGACACGCCCCCTCAGCAGCACACTGACGCGCCCTTTGTTTCACAAGACATTTAGCTACAAAATTGATAGCAACACACTGAGCATGCTCGACCTGACAAAGGCTCAGAACTACAGGTCAATGCCATTTTAATTTAGGAGGAAACACAGTGTGTAGCAGAGTAAGAAAACCACTTTTATATCTACTGAACGGTAAATATGTGAAATGTACAATAAATTAGGTAATTATTGATGATGAAGTCTAAAACATAAGTTACATTTATGGTAATCGGAGTTCCCCTTAAAGACCATATTGGACAGTGCAAAAACGAATAAACTCATTAATCAAGTTGACTATGATTTCCTTCTGCCTTCTCATCCACATTTTACTGCCTCCAAAGGTACATAAGGGTCATAATCCCTTAAAGGGGAGACCCATAGTCTCTGGAGCAGACAGTTTGAGCCAAAATGTGGGGAAATATGAAGACAAAATGTTGGCACCTTTCGTAGCGGCCCTTCCCTCCGATGTTCGTGATACTGGTGATCTTTTAAAGCAGCTGGAAGGCATCCATCTGGATGCTGACTCGATCTTAGGGAGTATAGATGTGGAGGCACTATACTCGTCTATCCCTCACGAACTAGGCTTGCGGGCAGTTGAATACTTTTTGTCCACTCGTGGTCGTCAGTACTCGCAACATAATCACTTGAATTCTCTCTTGCCAGGAATTCTTCCTCTTTAATAACATATTTTACCACCAGCTCAGGGGCACCGCGATGGGGTCTTCCTGTGCCCCATTATATGCTAATTTGTTCCTGGGCTGGTGGGAAAAAATACTTGCATCTTTGGGGATGAAGCATGGGCGGACACTCATTGCATTAACATGTGGGCACGTTTCATAGATGACATTTTTGTTATATGGAGCTTTTACAACCTGAGCAAGTAATCTCAATGAGATAGGGCTCAGATTTACATCTCAGTGCATCACAGCAGATTACCAGTCCTTGACATACAGTACAGACCAAAAGTTTGGACGCACCTTCTTCTCATTCAAAGAGTTTTCTTTATTTTCATGACTATGACAATTGTAGATTCACACTGAAGGCATCAAAACTATGAATTATCACATGTGGAATTATATACATAACAAAAAAGTGTGAAACAACTGAAAATATGTCATATTTTAGGTTCTTCAAAGTAGCCACCTTTTGCTTTGATTACTGCTTTGCACACTCTTGGCATTCTCTTGATGAGCTTCAAGAGGTAGTCACCTGAAATGGTCTTCCAACAGTCTTGAAGGAGTTCCCAGAGATGCTTAGCACTTGTTGGCCTAAGACTTCTTGAAGCAAGCAGACGATAAAAAAAATCGCTTTTTGGATTGAGGGTGTCCTATGGGTGTTCTTAAACCCGCATTCCTGTCTGCGCTTCAGAGAGAACGCTCATCCCTGTTGACACCAAAAAACAATAATAATAATAAAATAACCAATGATGCGAGTAGTGGTAAGAGAGAGATCGGCCTCATTAGTACCTACGGTGAAGCGGCGTCCAATGTTAGATCTCTAAACATCGGAATATCTTACTGCTGGGTCCAGACGTTTGTAAAGTAATTGGGGACCGCCCTAGTGTCACTTACAGAAGAGGAGACGGGTTGGTACAGAGTCACTACACTGCTCCTGGAGCCCCAAGGACTTGGCTCCACAAACCCATCTCCGGCTGTTTTAGGTGCGCCACCTGTAAATACATCCGGGGTGGTAAAACTTTTAGGGGTAACATTGGGAATAAAGAATATGAGATCAGAGATGTGATCAATTGTAGATCCAAAGGAGTAATCTAGAAAGTGATCTGCGGAAACGAATATATCGGTAAAACCACAAGGGAGTTTAGACGCGGGGTCGGAGAGCACATTGGGGACGTGACGAATCAGAGAGACACACTTATTGCCCGCCATGGAAGCAATTTCCATGAAGGAAGAGTTGCCTGCCTCAGCTTCATGGGCATTGAGCTAGTTAAGCAAACGGGTAGAAGGGGTAATTGGGACCAAAAAGTCCTGCAGTATGAGGCCAATGGATCTTTTATTTGAAGATGGTTCATCCTAATGGCCTCAATGAGCAACAAAATTACAGTTGCTTTATTTAAGACTGTCACTGCCTGCCCGGTGAGAGATCTGAGAAGATCGGATAGACTTACAGCACGTGAGTCTATCTGACAGGGCTGTGTTTCCTTTCTGTTTGTTGTTGTGGGCAGGATCCCACCTCTCCACAGGTTCTGCTCGTAGCTGTTTTAGAGGCTCTGTTTAAGTCCGCCTCTTACTGCTGACAGTTGATATTTTCCTTCTGGAGTTCTATACCGGTTGTTTTTGGATCCTCTACTTCCTGCTCGTCTCAAGCTAAGTCTTCCTTTTCTCCCCTTTGTGCGTGTGTGGCTTCTAGGTCTCAGGGAGACACTGGGCCCTTCATGGTGGAAGGTACTGGCTGTCTCATTCCCCGCTCCCTATGTTAGGGTTTGCTTCAGTGTCAGCAGGGCTTAGGTTCCAGCGTATGAGTTCGTCCACCATCAGGACTTGCTCATACTGTCAGCAGTCAGGGAGACGCTCAGGGATTGTTAGGAGGTTACCCTTCCCTCCTCCCTAGCTTTGGGGCCCAGTCTGTTTACCTGTTGCTGTTTGTTTACTTTGTGTTCCTCTTATCCCCACTTACCGTGACAAAGACACTGAAGGACAATGAGGTCCCCACGAGGAGTTGTTTGGTTTAGGGATTTGATTGTTTGTTTGATTGATTCATCATCCATTTATATATATTTTTTTTATCTTTTTTGATATTATATATTTTTCCTTAACCATCAAATCTTTATTTGCTCCTCCCATTTGTTACCCCCCCTTCCCCCCTCCCCTCCCCATTCCCATCTTCGTCCCTCCCCTCCCCATTCCCATCTTCGTCCCTCCCCTCCCCATTCCCATCTTCGTCCCTCCCCATTCATCTAATACTGATACAATTGGTGTATATGTTTCTTTCATATTTTTTACTTTCTTTGAGTATTTTATACCTACAGTATTTATCATTCTTTGGTTCTTTATGTGTCGGGTATTGAGAATTGCCTAAATCCGGTTTGGTGTAAAGACCCAATAATCTGTAGAATAAGCTGCTCATCATCAGAATCAGCATTGAATGTGAAGCGGCGCCTTGCTTATTAGTTCACCTGGTTGCCTAGCAACAGTGGACGCTGCAGGCGTCGCCTCGCAATCTGTCCGGCCTCCCTGGCGATCATGTGACTCCCCTCCTCCACGTGTCCGAGGAGGCGCGCGTTCCATGTGCGTTCTATTGGCACGAAAACAGGCGGCGGGCAGTAGTGAGATGAGTTTACTGGCAGCATTTAAAAGAGAGGTCTGGCGCCAAGTACCGCGCCACCTCCTTAAACAAGGGTGACATAGGGGACGCTTCCCCAGCGGCCATAAGACGGACCATTGTCCCTTTAGTGCCTCTTATTGAAAAGTAGACCGGGGTCTATAGGAACCAGTGACCTCGCTCTGGGATCATTTGAGCTGATAGAGGCTCGCCATATATTTTCGAGTGGTCAGACCCTAGACCCCCATTGCGGTAAAAAAACAGGGGGCTGTATAGACCTGATCAGAGAGATTTTATTTTATCTTTGTCCTTATTGCGCCATATTACTCTTACATCCCCTGAGGAGTCTTTAAATGAGATGAAACATGCCAGGTTGGGACAGTAGTGAGGGACAGCTCTAGGGACACCGCAGGTTCCTGACCGGGTCGCCCCTATCGGGCGGGCGCTCCGTATTTGGCAGGCAGGGACTTATAGTCCCATCCCTTTCATTTGCAGAGTTGTCGACTAAGGGCAAGTGAGTCCATGTCCCGCTACTTCTTGTAGAATAAAGGAGATTCCTGCTCCGCTTCCTCGAGGACACAACCGGAACAAGGACATAAAATACAATTGACCGAGCTGAGATCTATCATCTTCCAAACGTCTGGTAGGAAAAAACCTTTCTGGAGCCATTAGGCGTCTGTATCTGTATTTATCTCTCGGCGATAGAGATACTATTATTATTTATTGTTTCATTTTCTCACCAATCGCTATTATTATTATTATACCTCTATTTATTTTAAGAAATAAGCAGTAAAAGTTATGCTTTAATATAGCCATGGTATTTAGGAACAGCAGAGGAAAGGCACAACACAGAGTCAGAAGAGCAGATTCTACACGTGTTGGTTTTCATTTATTTCTATTAAATATTTATTCACTTTCAATTTTTTAAATTCCATTTCAGACTTGCAGGACGTTACTTCGCCTTCACTTTACGCATGTAAGCTCCTTTCACTTGAAATGTTGTGCTATATTTGGGGTTATTGTCTCTTTAAGTGTCTGGCCTGTGGGTTGTGTGTCCTGCAAAACGTGTCCACAGTGTTCTCACTGCTGTACAGTCCTCAGGCACCGAGGAGTCACCTAGTGAGTACATTGGTGGAGACCGCTCAGTACCAGTGCATTGTGTGAGACCGCTCAGCACCAGTGCATTGTGGGAGACCGCTTAGCACCAGTGCATTGTGGGAGACCGCTCAGTACCAGTGCATTGTGGGAGACCGCTCAGTACCACTGCATTGTGGGAGACCCCTCAGTACCTGTGCATTGTGGGAGACCGCTCAGTACCAGTGCCTTGTGTGAGACCGCTCAGCACCAGTGCATTGTGGCAGACCGCTCAGTACCGGTGCATTGTGGGAGACCGCTCAGTAGCGGTGCATTGTGGGAGACCGCTCAGTAGCGGTGCATTGTGGGAGACCCCTCAGTACCACTGCATTGTGGTAGACCGCTCAGGTCCAGTGCATTGTGGGAGACCGCTCAGTACCAGTGCATTGTGGGAGACCGCTCAGTACCAGTGCATTGTGGGAGACCGCTCAGTACCAGTGCATTCTGGGAGACCGCTCAGTACCAGTGCATTGTGGGAGACCGCTCAGTACCAGTGCATTGTGGGAGACCGCTCAGTACCAGTGCCTTGTGGGAGACCGCTCAGTACCAGTGCATTGTGTGAGACCGCTCAGTACCAGTGCCTTGTGTGAGACCGCTCAGTACCAGTGCATTGTGGGAGACCGCTCAGTACCACTGCATTGTGGGAGACCCCTCAGTACCACTGCATTGTGGTAGACCGCTCAGGTCCAGTGCATTGTGGGAGACCGCTCAGTACCGGTGCATTGTGGGAGACCACTCAGTAGCGGTGCATTGTGGGAGACCGCTCAGTACCGGTGCATTGTGGGAGACCGCTCAGTACCGGTGCCTTGTGGGAGACCGCTCAGTACCGGTGCCTTGTGGGAGACCGCTCAGTACCAGTGCCTTGTGGGAGACCGCTCAGTACCAGTGCCTTGTGGGAGACCGCTCAGTACCAGTGCCTTGTGGGAGACCGCTCAGTACCAGTGCCTTGTGGGAGACCGCTCAGTACCAGTGCCTTGTGGGAGACCGCTCAGTACCAGTGCATTGTGGGAGACCGCTCAGTACCAGTGCATTGTGGGAGACCGCTCAGTACCAGTGCATTGTGGGAGACCGCTCAGTACCAGTGCATTGTGGGAGACCGCTCAGTACCAGTGCATTGTGGGAGACCGCTCAGTACCAGTGCATTGTGGGAGACCGCTCAGTACCAGTGCATTGTAGGAGACCGCTCAGTACCAGTGCATTGTGGGAGACCGCTCAGTACCAGTGCATTGTGGGAGACCGCTCAGTACCAGTGCATTGTGGGAGACCGCTCAGTACCAGTGCATTGTGGGAGACCGCTCAGTACCAGTGCATTGTGGGAGAACCGCTCAGTACCAGTGCATTGTGGGAGACCGCTCAGTACCAGTGCATTGTGGGAGACCGCTCAGTACCAGTGCATTGTGGGAGACCGCTCAGTACCAGTGCATTGTGGGAGACCGCTCAGTACCAGTGCATTGTGGGAAGACCGCTCAGTACCAGTGCATTGTGGGAGACCGCTCAGTACCAGTTCATTGTGGGAGACCGCTCAGTACCAGTTCATTGTGGAAAACCGCTCAGTAGCAGTGCATTGTGGGAGACCGCTCAGTAGCAGTGCATTGTGGGAGACCGCTCAGTAGCAGTGCATTGTGGGAGACCGCTCAGTACCAGTGCATTGTGGGAGACCGCTCAGTACCAGTGCATTGTGGGAGACCGCTCAGTAGCAGTGCATTGTGGGAGACCGCTCAGTAGCAGTGCATTGTGGGAGACCGCTCAGTAGCAGTGCATTGTGGGAGACCGCTCAGTAGCAGTGCATTGTGGGAGACCGCTCAGTAGCAGTGCATTGTGGGAGACCGCTCAGTAGCAGTGCATTGTGGGAGACCGCTCAGTAGCAGTGCATTGTGGGAGACCGCTCAGTACCAGTGCATTGTGGGAGACCGCTCAGTACCAGTGCATTGTGGGAGACCGCTCAGTACCAGTGCATTGTGGGAGACCGCTCAGTACCAGTGCATTGTGGGAGACCGCTCAGTACCAGTGCATTGTGGGAGACCGCTCAGTAGCAGTGCATTGTGGGAGACCGCTCAGTAGCAGTGCATTGTGGGAGACTGCTCAGTAGCAGTGCATTGTGGGAGACTGCTCAGTAGCAGTGCATTGTGGGAGACTGCTCAGTAGCAGTGCATTGTGGGAGACCGCTCAGTACCAGTGCATTGTGGGAGGCCGCTCAGTACCAGTGCATTGTGGGAGACCGCTCAGTACCAGTGTATTGTACAGACTGATCAAACCCAGTGTATTGTGGGAAATGTATCCCTCCTCTCCCGGTGCAGCCTGCAATTGGTTCATCAGCAGGGTGGGTCTGGTTAGTAAAGTTGTGACAGATTTCATGTCCAGAAATACCCTGCAGGAGCTTCCTGATGATGGCAATCAGCTGAAGAGGTAACTACATCGGAAGACTCTGTGCTTTACTCAGCTTGCAGATTACCTGTAATGACTAGTGTCAGGTAGCTGCTAATAAGCCTAATTAAAGGGAGTCTGTCAGCAGTTTAAACCACGCTAAGCTGCTGGGGAGAGGCTGAACAAACATATCAATTGTCAAGCTTTTATCATCAGGAGTAGTGTGAATATGAAGTTTTATTCTGCCAAGTTCTGCTTCCACAAGTGTCCAGGAGGCGGAGCTCCACTTTGTAGCGGTCTCTACATTTAGCTACTTCACAGCCCCTCCCCCCTGAGTGACAGCTATAGCATCCAACCAGGAGCCCTCTACAGCTGAGGGCCCATACCGCCCCTCCATACGCCTCCAGTATCGTGTGTCCTGCTCCACTGGGAGCTGCACTGTGCAGGTCTCCCTGTTATATGGCGCTGCACATGTGACGTCCACAGCACGGTGGTATTACATGTCTATCCCACAGACAGGTAGAAGTAAAGGCACTTAAAAGGGTCCTCTGACATTCCCTAATTGTTATAAGGGTTCTCCTGCTGGGACCCCCACAGATCAACTGTAATCTTTCCTTCTCCTCGCAGTGTCGCCGTTTGCCCGCACAGTGGCCAGGAGGAGACAGTGGAGAAAACCATCACATGTAGGTGAGAGTGGCAATACCTTGATGCTCCATTCTTCTCAGCTAGACTTGTTTCTACAGAGGTTGTCACTCAGCTTTTCATAAACAAATACAACAAAAAATATCCGGAATCCGCATTGTTGTCACGTTAATGTCCGTCAGATTCAACTTTCTGTGCCGATTAATTTCTTATTATATCAGAAAAACTGTTTTTTTTTCTGCACACAGATACAGAGCTCCAAATCCCCTACATAGTTATATGGTAATATTCTAACTGCATACAGCCACCACTAGAGGGAGCTCACTACATACAGATTATACAGCCACCACTAGAGGGAGCTCACTACATACAGATTATACAGCCACCACTAGAGGGAGCTCACTACATACAGATTATACAGCCACCACTAGAGGGAGCTCACTACATACAGATTATACAGCCACCACTAGAGGGAGCTCACTACATACAGATTATACAGCCACCACTAGAGGGAGCTCACTAATACAGATTATACAGCCACCACTAGAGGGAGCTCACTACATACAGATTACAGTCACCACTAGAGGGAGCTCACTACATACAGATTATACAGCCACCACTAGAGGGAGCTCACTACATACAGATTATACAGCCACCACTAGAGGGAGCTCACTACATACAGATTATACAGTCACCACTAGAGGGAGCTCACTACATACAGATTATACAGTCACCACTAGAGGGAGCTCACTACATACAGATTATACAGTCACCACTAGAGGGAGCTAACTACATACAGATTATACAGTCACCACTAGAGGGAGCTCACTACATACAGATTATACAGCCACCACTAGAGGGAGCTCACTACATACAGATTATACAGCCACCACTAGAGGGAGCTCACTACATACAGATTATACAGCCACCACTAGAGGGAGCTCACTACATACAGATTATACAACCACCACTAGAGGGAGCTCACTACATACAGATTATACAGCCACCACTAGAGGGAGCTCACTACATACAGATTATACAGCCACCACTAGAGGGAGCTCACTACATACACTACGTGCAGAATTATTAGGCAAATGAGTATTTTGACCACATCATCCTCTTTATGCATGTTGTCTTACTCCAAGCTGTATAGGCTCGACAGCCTACTACCAATTAAGCATATTAGGTGATGTGCATCTCTGTAATGAGAAGGGGTGTGGTCTAATGACATCAACACCCTATATCAGGTGTGCATAATTATTAGGCAACTTCCTTTCCTTTGGCAAAATGGGTCAAAAGAAGGACTTGACAGGCTCAGAAAAGTCAGAAATAGTGAGATATCTTGCAGAGGGATGCAGCACTCTTAAAATTGCAAAGCTTCTGAAGCGTGATCATCGAACAATCAAGCGTTTCATTCAAAATAGTCAACAGGGTCGCAAGAAGCGTGTGGAAAAACCAATGCGCAAAATAACTGCCCATGAACTGAGAAAAGTCAAGCGTGCAGCTGCCAAGATGCCACTTGCCACCAGTTTGGCCATATTTCAGAGCTGCAACATCACTGGAGTGCCCAAAAGCACAAGGTGTGCAATACTCAGAGACATGGCCAAGGTAAGAAAGGCTGAAAGACGACCACCACTGAACAAGACACACAAGCTGAAACGTCAAGACTGGGCCAAGAAATATCTCAAGACTGATTTTTCTAAGGTTTTATGGACTGATGAAATGAGAGTGAGTCTTGATGGGCCAGATGGCTGGATTGGTAAAGGGCAGAGAGCTCCAGTCCGACTCAGACGCCAGCAAGGTGGAGGTGGAGTACTGGTTTGGGCTGGTATCATCAAAGATGAGCTTGTGGGGCCTTTTTGGGTTGAGGATGGAGTCAAGCTCAACTCCCAGTCCTACTGCCAGTTTCTGGAAGACACCTTCTTCAAGCAGTGGTACAGGAAGAAGTCTGCAAGGTAAGAAAAACATGATTTTCATGCAGGACAATGCTCCATCACACGCGTCCAAGTACTCCACAACGTGGCTGGCAAGAAAGGGTATAAAAGAAGAAAATCTAATGACATGGCCTCCTTGTTCACCTGATCTGAACCCCATTGAGAACCTGTGGTCCATCATCAAATGTGAGATTTACAAGGAGGGAAAACAGTACACCTCTCTGAACAGTGTCTGGGAGGCTGTGGTTGCTGCTGCACGCAATGTTGATGGTGAACAGATCAAAACACTGACAGAATCCATGGATGGCGGCTTCTGAGTGTCCTTGCAAAGAAAGGTGGCTATATTGGTCACTGATTTGTTTTTGTTTTATTTTTGAATGTCAGAAATGTATATTTGTGAATGTTGAGATGTTATATTGGTTTCACTGGTAAAAATAAATAATTGAAATGGGTATATATTTGTTTTTTGTTAAGTTGCCTAATAATTATGTACAGTAATAGTCACCTGCACACACAGATATCCCCCTAAAATAGCTAAAACTAAAAACAAACTAGAAACTACTTCCAAAAATATTCAGCTTTGATATTAATGAGTTTTTTGGGTTCATTGAGAACATGGTTGTTGTTCAATAATAAAATTAATCCTCAAAAATACAACTTGCCTAATAATTCTGCACTCCCTGTACAGATTATACAGCCACCACTAGAGGGAGCTCACTACATACAGATTATACAGCCACCACTAGAGGGAGCTCACTACATACAGATTATACAGCCACCACTAGAGGGAGCTCACTACATACAGATTATACAACCAGCACTAGAGGGAGCTCACTACATACAAATTATACAGCCACCACTAGGGGGAGCTAACTACATACAGATTATACAGCCAGCACTAGAGGGAGCTCACTACATACAGATTATACAACCAGCACCAGATGGAGCTCACTACATACAGATTATACAGCCACCACTAGAGGGAGCTCAGTACATACAGATTATACAGCTACCACTAGAGGAAGCTCACTACATACAGATTATACAGTCACCTCTAGAGGGAGCTCACTACATTCAGATTATACAGCCTTCACTAGAGGGAGCTCACTACATACAGATTATACAGCCACCACTAGGGGGAGCTCACTACATACAGATTATACAGCCACCACTAGGGGGAGCTCACTACATACAGATTATACAGCCACCACTAGAGGGAGCTCACTACATACAGATTATACAGCCACCACTAGGGGGAGCTCACTACATTCAGATTATACAGCCTTCACTAGAGGGAGCTCACTACATACAGATTATACAGCCACCACTAGGGGGAGCTCACTACATACAGATTATACAGCCACCACTAGGGGGAGCTCACTACATACAGATTATACAGCCACCACTAGAGGGAGCTCACTACATACAGATTATACAGCCTTCACTAGCGGGAGCTCACTACATACAGATTATACAGCCTTCACTACAGGGAGCTCACTACATACAGATTATACAGCCTTCACTAGAGGGAGCTCACTACATACAGATTACACAGCCACCACTAGGGGGAGCTCACTACATACAGATTATACAGCCACCACTACGGGGAGCTCACTACATACAGATTATACAGCCACCACTACGGGGAGCTCACTACATACAGATTATACAGCCACCACTAGAGGGAGCTCACTACATACAGATTATACAGCCACCACTAGAGGGAGCTCACTACATACAGATTATACAGCCACCACTAGAGGGAGCTCACTACATACAGATTATACAGCCACCACTAGAGGGAGCTCACTACATACAGATTATACAGCCACCACTAGAGGGAGCTCACTACATACAAATTATACAGCCACCACTAGAGGGAGCTCACTACATACAGATTATACAGCCACCACTAGAGGGAGCTCACTACATACAGATTATACAGCCAGCACTAGAGGGAGCTCACTACATACAGATTATACAACCAGCACTAGAGGGAGCTCACTACATACAGATTATACAGCCAGCACTAGAGGGAGCTCACTACGTACAGATTATACAACCAGCACTAGAGGGAGCTCACTACATACAGATTATACAGCCACCACTAGATGCAGCTCACTACGTACAGATTATACAACCACCACTAGAGGGAGCTCACTACATACAGATTATACAGCCACCACTAGAGGGAGCTCACTACATACAGATTATACAGCCACCACTAGAGGGAGCTCACTACATACAGATTATACAGCCACCACTAGAGGGAGCTCACTGCATACAGATTATACAGCCACCACTAGAGGGAGCTCACTGCATACAGATTATACAGCCACCACTAGAGGGAGCTCACTACATACAAATTATACAGCCATCACTAGAGGGAGCTCACTACATACAAATTATACAGCCACCACTAGAGGGAGCTCACTACATACAGATTATACAGCAACCACTACAGGGCGCTCACTACATACAGATTATACAGCCAGCACTAGAGGGAGCTCACTACGTACAGATTATACAGCCACCACTAGAGAGAGCTCACTACGTACAGATTATACAGCCACCACTAGAGGGAGCTCACTACATACAGATTATACAGCCACCACTAGAGGGAGCTCACTACATACAGATTATACAGCCACCACTAGAGGGAGCTCACTACATACAGATTATACAGCCACCACTAGAGGGAGCTCACTACATACAGATTATACAGCCACCACTAGAGGGAGCTCACTACATACAGATTATACAACCACCACTAGAGGGAGCTCACTACATACAGATTATACAGCCACCACTAGAGGGAGCTCACTACATACAGATTATACAGCCACTACTAGAGGGAGCTCACTACATACAGATTATACAGCCAGCACTAGAGGGAGCTCACTGCGTACAGATTATACAGCCACCACTAGAGGGAGCTCACTACATACAGATTATACAGCCACCACTAGGGGGATCTCACTACATACAGATTATACAGTCACCACTAGGGGGAGCTCACTACATACAGATTATACAGCCACCACTAGAGGGAGCTCACTACATACAGATTATACAGCCACCACTAGGGGGAGCTCACTACATACAGATTTTACAGTCACCACTAGATGGAGCTCACTGTTCTTGTTTTATTCATCAGTTTTGCTCCTTGTTTTTTGCAGATTGCTCCTCGTCTCACCTGCTTATTAGCGTCGCCACAATCCCAGAGAAGATTTGTCTTGGAATTTCTGAGCCTGAGGATGCGATTATTAATTTATTTCACAATGCAGACAGAGGTAAGACAAGTGGCAATTCATATACAGATTGAAGAGTGAATCTCTGGGGCCCCTGCGAACGTTATTTTGTGGAGTTGCAATGCAGGAGGGGATGAAAATCCCACAATTATTTTGATTCAGACCTAAGTTCAGTGACATTAAATGTTTTTTTTAGGGAGGTTCGGGGGTTAATCATATATTCTTGTTATATTCTAGGTGGAAGGTGATGCAGGGGTTAACACAGTAGTACATTGCCGATTATTCTGACATTAAAGGGGCTCTTCAGTCCTTTAGTCTAATCGGTCTTTGGTACTGACCTGTGGAAGGAAGGTGTCTTACATAGTACCTACCCGTCCCTCGCTCCGCTTCATTTCCTGTTCGCCAGCATTCGCTACTTTCCAGTTGAAGAGGAAATTAAGTGGCCACATGTAGTTGGGACCCGGGCGGAGGCAGCGAGGGAGGGGTAAGTACTATGTAAAACATCTCCCTTCCACAGGCTAGTATCAAAGACCGATTCGATTACATGATCGGAGAACCCCTTTTAAAGGGATATCGTCTATTATTTCCCCTCTAGGCATCACACTTAATGGGAAACTTGCCAGAGATAAAAGTGGTTTTGATAAAGTTGGGCTTGTGCACAAGAAGAAGATGGCGTCCATGGAGGTAACGGCCGAAAACATCACAGTGACCCGAGGGCAAGATACACAGGTTTACTCATGGACATTTGCAGGACAAGGACTACGGTAAAATCACAAAATACGTAATCAACGGAGACGCCGCGTCTGTGTAATATTATATCTTCTTAGGGTCCATTCACACGTCCGTTGTTTCTTTCCTGATATGTTCCGTTTTTTGCGGAACAGATCTGGACCAGATCTGGACCCATTCATTTTCAATAGGTCCTGAAAAAAATCGGACAGCACAATGTCTGATTTTTTTTCAGGACCCATTGAAAATGAATGGGTCCAGATCTGTTCCGCAAAAAACGGAATAGATCAGGAAAGAAACAACGGACGTGTGAATGGACCCTTATAGTGGAACATAGTAAATAGTGATAGATAATAGATGGATGATAGATGGATATGAGCTAGGACCCGCTGACATATCACAGTCTGATTCCACATGCTAAAGCCATGAACGATTCCGTCATGCACCAGACAGCCTCAGCAGCACGGAGCACGTGTTGTTTCGAGGTCAGGCGGTGGCAGCTCATCCAAGATGCCTGTCGCCTACTTAAGCCCTTCGAAGAAACCACTGGATTTGTCAGTACGGACAACTGCAGCATGACTGATCTCATCCCCTCATTTATCTTAGAACAATTGCTAATGCAGCAGGAGATGACGGCGAAAGAAAAAAGAGCCAACGCATCTTGCTGTCCGCCCTGTAGATGTAGAAATTCCCATGGAGGATAAGGATGAGGAGCTGCTACTGGAGGAGGAAGTGGAGGAGGATGAATAGCTATGACCCAGGCACAGATAGGGGACAATGCTGACACTCATTATGACAGACATGCTGTTGATGATGACGACGACTATGGCTATGGCCAATTATCACAAAGAACTGGGTTCTCGGGCACGCTGCCTGGCATGGCAGGCTGTATGCTCGCTTGATTACATACTGACAGGAGTATATATACCATCAAGCAGTCTGACGATTACTGGATAGCCATGCTTTTAGACCCTCGCTATCAAAGCAAAATGTCGGAATGCTGAAATGGAGGCTAAATTGTTGTATAACCAGGATATGCTCTGTACCCCCAGTGCCGCCCACGTATCTGACCCTCTCCACCTCCACAACTCTGACAGTGCAAGCGCTGCAAGAAGCAGAAGCTAATACTGTTTGTGGAACTTTGATGGAACCGCTTTTTTTAACTGATGCATGTCAGCAAATGCAGACATAGTGCCTGTACAAGCAGGTTCACATAGCGCCTGTACAAGCAGGTTCACATACTGCCTGTACAAGCAGGTTCACATACCGCCTGTACAAGCAGGTTCACATACCGCCTGTACAAGCAGGTTCACATACCGCCTGTACAAGCAGGTTCACATACCGCCTGTACAAGCAGGTTCACATACCGCCTGTACAAGCAGGTTCACATACCGCCTGTACAAGCAGGTTCACATACCGCCTGTACAAGCAGGTTCACATACCGCGTTATCTGACTCCATAACCTTCTGGGAAGACAGGCTGGAACAGGGGCCGTAACTCTCTCTTCTCTTTTGTCCAGCCTCCAAAGTCATCTCAGAGAGGGTTTTCAGAGCAGCAGGGGGCGTCATCACACCGAAGCGAACACAATTGTTCTCTGCCAATGGAGAAAGCATCACTTCTGTCAAAATGAATGAGGCATGGATCTGGGAGGATTTTTACACAACTCCAGCTGAGGCCAATATTTAGAGCTGCCCTTGCTGACAGGGACTATTTATTGCTGGCCCAATGATGCCGCTGCCTGCCTGCCCTTCATGATTCATACTGTATTGCTACTGGTGCTGTAGTTACTACTCCCCCTACTGCTACCCCCTACACAGTCTCACATCTTCTTTCCGTCAGGTTACATACTGTACTGCTGCTGCTATTACTGCCACTACTGCTACCCCTACACAACCGCACATCTCTTGTCCATCATGGTTCCATATTGTACTGCTGCCGCCACAGTTACTGCCAGTACTGCTACCCCTACACAACCGCATATCTCCTGTCCGTCAGATTCCATATTGTACTGTTGCTTCTGCTATTACTGCCAGTAGCACTACCCCTACTCAAGCGCCCAATTAACTTCTTTGCCTGTTCCTGAATTTTTTTTGTTCAGAACCAAGCATTGCCTCTTCCAATAGGACTTTGTGTGTATAAACACCAGCAGGCATCTGCCCCTAATAAGGGAAAATTAGCTACCACAGCAATGTTCCTACAGAGCCCTGCCAGAGGCCAACACAATGAATCTCCCATAGGTTGCAGTGGTATTTCATTGGGACCTAAAGGGGTTGTCCTGGAAAATATAATGATAACTTATCCTCAGGATAAGTGGGCCAAAGTCCCAGCACCCCCTCCGATCAGCAGTTTCAGGGAGCCGCTGCTCTCTCTGGTGAGCGATGTAGGCTCCCGGCAGCTTCAAAGTACAGCGCCATATATTGTATAGTGGCAGTGCAACTAGGCCACGTGACCAATGTACAGTGATGTCACTGACCTAGGAAGAGGCAGGGGTCCCAGGTGCTCTGATACTGCAGATCTGATAGTGATGACCTATCCTGAGGACAGGGCCGGCTCCAGGTTCATGTGGGCCCTTGGGCAATAAAGTCTCAGTTGGCCCCCTTGAGGCATTTTTCATGGCGCTTACAGCAATGAAACTGCTTGTATTATAGATTAAATACCTTACACAGAGCAGCTACAGAGCGGATATATGTGAATCAGTCCTTATGTGCCTACTTTTATTTTCTACCCAGTATTTCAGTCCCTCAGATCTACTCACAGATATGTGCCCCCTGCCAGTAGATATGCCAAGATATGTGCCCCTTCACAGTACATATGCCAAGATATGTGCCCCTTCACAGTACATATGCCAAGATATGTGCCCCCTCACAGTAGATATGCCAAGATATGTGCCCCCTTGTCATCGCAATTCAGATCTGCTTTGCGGCCATCTAGTGGACAAAAATGTGTACTACAGAATGTTCACACCACATACACATAGAGAAACAAAGCCCATCTCTCACACTCTCACAGTAGATATGCCAAGATATGTGCCCCTTTCACAGTAGATATCCCAAAATATGTGCCCCCTCACAGTAGATATGACAAGATATGTGCCCCTTTCACAGTAGATAGGCCAAGATGTGTGCCCTCTTCACAGTAGATATGCCAAGATATGTGCCCTCTTATGGTGGATATGCCAAGATATGTGCCCAGTGCCCCTTCACAGTGGTTATGCCCAGATGTGCCCCCTTTACAAGAAGTGAAAAAAACAAACAATAAATCCTCCTGGCCTCGGTCCCCCGGCTCCTCCCATGATCCGCGCTCCCCATCAGTCGGATACTGTGACACGTGGCGCTGCTGTGCAGGAGGAGCAGAGGCCGAGTCCCAGCCTGGCCCCCCCCCCCCTACACAGATCAGCAGGACCATGTGTGAGGACATCGCGCTGCTGCTGCTGAAGAGCGCTGGCGGCTCAATGGAGCGGGGAGCAAATTGTTCCCTGCTTGAGTGGCGTGCTTACAGTGTTTGGCACCCGGGGCGGGTCCTTTCTCTGGCGCCCCCTACCCCCAATACTTTAAGAAAAATTGTACCCCCTCACAGTAGTATTACCCTTACTGTACAACCTTCACAGTAGTTATGCCCACATTGTGCCTCTTTCACAGTTGTATTGCCCTATCTGTGTCCCTTTCACAGCAATAATGCCCACTGTGCCCCCTTCATTGTAGTAATGCCCTCTGGCTCTGTGCCCCTCCATAGTACAAATGCCCATTGTGTCCCTTTAACATTAGTAATGCCCTCTGTGCCCCCTCCATAGTAATAAAGTCATCTGTGCCCCCTCCATAGTAATAAAAACTTCTGTGCCCCCTCCATAGTAATAAAATCCTCTGTGCCCCCCTTCATTGTAATAAAGTCGTTTGTGCCCCCTCCATAGTAATAAAGACCTCTATGCCCCCCCTCCATAGCAATAAAATCCTCTGTGCCCCCATCCATAGTAATAAATACCTCTGCTCCCCCTCCATAGTAATAAAGTCCTCTGTGCCCCCCCTCCAAAGTAATAAATACCTCTGCTCCTCCATAGTAATACAGTCCTCTGTGCCCCCTCCATAGTAATAAAGTCCTCTGTGCCCCATCCATAGTAATAAAGTCCTCTGTGCCCCCCTCCATAGTAATAAAGTCCTCTGTGCCCCCCTCCATAGTAATAAAGTCCTCTGTGCCCCCTCTGTATTAAAAACAAAAACACACAGTAACTACTCACCTTGTCCCGTTCCTGAAGCTCACATACCTCTCTTCCCTGCAGGCACAGTGTGGGCGGAGCTTATGCAGATTTCTGGGCTTTAGGCTCCGCCCACACATGCCGAATGGTGGAGCTGGGAGAAGTCTTCTGGCTTCACCATTCACAACGCGGCTGGCCTGAAGGAGGGAAGGAGTACGGGAGCTGAGCAGTGAGTGACAGGACCCAGCTCCCTGCGCGCGGCTGGCCTGACAGAGGGAAGAAGCGGGAGCTGAGCGGTGAGTGACAGGACCCAGCTCCCTGTGCGCGGCCGGCCTGAAGGAGCCCGGGAGCTGAGCGGTGAGTGACAGGACCCAGCTCCCTGCGCGCGCCCGGCCTGATGGAGGGAAGGAGCGCGGGAGCTGAGCGGTGAGTGACAGGACCCAGCTCCCTGCGCGCGGCCGGCCTGATGGAGGGAAGGAGCGCGGGAGCTGAGCGGTGAGTGACAGGACCCAGCTCCCTGTGCGCGGCCGGCCTGAAGGAGCCCGGGAGCTGAGCGGTGAGTGACAGGACCCAGCTCCCTGCGCGCGGCTGGCCTGACAGAGGGAAGAAGCGGGAGCTGAGCGGTGAGTGACAGGACCCAGCTCCCTGTGCGCGGCTGGCCTGAAGGAGCCCGGGAGCTGAGCGGTGAGTGACAGGACCCAGCTCCCTGCGCACGGCTGTCCTGACGGAGGGAAGGAGCGTGGGAGCTGAGCGGTGAGTGACAGGACCCAGCTCCCTGCGCGCGGCCGGCCTGACGGAGGGAAGGAGCGCGGGAGCTGAGTGGTGAGTGACAGGACCCAGCTCCCTGAGCGCGGCTGGCCTGACGGAGGGAAGGAGCGCGGGAGCTGAGCGGTGAGTGACAGGACCCAGCTCCCTGCGCGCGGCCGGCCTGATGGAGGGAAGGAGCGCGGGAGCTGAGCGGTGAGTGACAGGACCCAGCTCCCTGCGCGCGGCCGGCCTGATGGAGGGAAGGAGCGCGGGAGCTGAGCGGTGAGTGACAGGACCCAGCTCCCTGTGCGCGGCCGGCCTGAAGGAGCCCGGGAGCTGAGCGGTGAGTGACAGGACCCAGCTCCCTGCGCGCGGCTGGCCTGACAGAGGGAAGAAGCGGGAGCTGAGCGGTGAGTGACAGGACCCAGCTCCCTGTGCGCGGCTGGCCTGAAGGAGCCCGGGAGCTGAGCGGTGAGTGACAGGACCCAGCTCCCTGCGCACGGCTGTCCTGACGGAGGGAAGGAGCGTGGGAGCTGAGCGGTGAGTGACAGGACCCAGCTCCCTGCGCGCGGCCGGCCTGACGGAGGGAAGGAGCGCGGGAGCTGAGTGGTGAGTGACAGGACCCAGCTCCCTGAGCGCGGCTGGCCTGACGGAGGGAAGGAGCGCGGGAGCTGAGCGGTGAGTGACAGGACCCAGCTCCCTGCGCGCGGCCGGCCTGACGGAGGGAAGGAGCACGGGAGCTGAGCGGTGAGTGACAGGACCCAGCTCCCTGCGCGCGGCCGGCCTGACGGAGGGAAGGAGCGCGGGAGCTGAGTGGTGAGTGACAGGACCCAGCTCCCTGCACGCGGCTGGCCTGACGGAGGGAAGGAGCACGGGAGCTGAGCGGTGAGTGACAGGACCCAGCTCCCTGCGTGCGGCTGGCCTGACGGAGGGAAGGAGCGCGGGAGCTGAGCGGTGAGTGACAGGACCCAGCTCCCTGAGCGCGGCTGGCCTGACGGAGGGAAGGAGCGCGGGAGCTGAGCGGTGAGTGACAGGACCCAGCTCCCTGCGCGCGGCCGGCCTGACGGAGGGAAGGAGCGCGGGAGCTGAGTGGTGAGTGACAGGACCCAGCTCCCTGCGCTCCAGCAATGAGCGCTTCCGTCTGTATTGAAGGAAGCGCTCATTGCCCCTGGCCTCTGGCGGCTGTGCTGTGGGCCCCGGTGCTGACGTCGGCCTTGCCTGAGGATATGATATAAGTCATAAATATCTTTTCCTGGATAAACCCTTTAATGTAAGGACAAAAAAAAAGTAAAAAATGTTTTTAAAAATAAAAAAAAAATCTAATTACCCCCCCTTCCCCTATAGTAAACATAAAAAAGAAAAGAAAGCTCACCTGCACCACATCCACCTGCACCACCTCCAAAAAGTGATCAGAGCCACACTCAGTAATGTTATCCTGCGCACACGCCATCATTTATTTTGAAACTTCTGTAGAACTGTCCGGTCTGTGTCTGCAAAACGGGAGTGAAAAACAAAAATGTTCTGCTACCATTAACCCTGCGTTTACCCATAGCTATGTATGTCCCTGTCACTCTGATGTCATTGGGGAGGGGGGGGGGGGGCGCAAAGCAAAAAAACTCTAAGAAAATAAAGAGAAAGACAAGATGGGACCCCCGAGGGCCGTACACAACTGTTTGGGACATTTGAAGCAATTTTGATTCAAGTAGAAGTCGTTTGTACCCAAATGAAATCTATAATTTGAGGCCTTTATTTCCTCTCCAGGGTTGCAAAGAAGGAAGGAGATAAAGTCGTCGTGTCCTTGGAGTTCGGCTTGAAAGTTTTTATTTCTTTGGCAAAACCTCCGGATCATCTGAAGCTTCTTGTCGAGAGCAAAAGGAGAGATTCCAACTACACCGTCGGCCTCGTCAGTACGTGCTCCCCTCTTCTCCCCTCTGGGGCTGATAATTAGGACGGGTCACCTGAAAAGGATGTAACCAAGAGAGTTTTATTCTCATGTTTTCAGGTCAGGTGACAAGTGACAATGACATCACGATAACATTCAGTGACATCAGCTTCCATGGGAGAACCCTTCCATCTTTCCGGTAAGAAGCAGCAGAGACTTTACTTCCAAATGTAAATCTGGTGGAGAAAATATCATTAGTCCGACAATGTCTCCCGAAAGCCTGTCCGGTAAAGAGAGACAGCCGACTGTGCAGCATGGTGAGACGGTCTGCAGTACAGAGAGACAGCCGACTGTGCAGCATGGTGAGACGGTCTGCAGTACAGAGAGACAGCCTACTGTGCAGCATGGTGAGACAGTCTGCAGTATAGAGAGACAGCCGACTATGCAGCATGGTGAGACGGTCTGCAGTACAGAGAGACAGCCTACTGTGCAGCATGGTGAGACAGTCTGCAGTACAGAGAGACAGCCGACTGTGCAGCATGGTGAGACGGTCTGCAGTACAGAGAGACGGCCTACTGTGCAGTTCCTGAAGACATTTCACCATTTGGCCGTGCCGTTTTTTGCAGTCTGCAAACCGCGGATCCGCAAAAAACGGAAGCCGACCGTGTGCCTTCCGCAATTTGCAGAACGGAACGGGCGACCCATTGTAGCCATGCCTATTCTTGTCTGCAAAACGGACAAGAATAGGACATGTTATATTTTTTTTGCGGGGCCTCGGAACGGAGCAACGGAGTGCTGTCCGAATCTTTTGCGGCTCCATTGAAGTGAATGGGTCCACACCCGAGCTGCAAAAACGGTGGCTCGCATGCGGACCGAAACATCGATCGTGTGCACGAGGCCTTACACTGATTTGTATCTCTATTTCAGCTCCTGCTCTTGTGACTTGACCTCTTTTGGAGTGAAAAATCAAGGATGTTGTGTGTCGGTCACAGCGGAGGCCGACGATCTGAGCGCAGGAGCCGGGAGCATTGTAGAGGATTTATTTGATGTTCCTCCAGCTTAATACGGACAAACCAGAGCATAGAAAGAGAAAGCGTAAAAGCGTAATCAGCCCGAGAGACGGAATAAAGAGCGAAGACTGCAGAACTGTGGTCGTGTCCTGTGGATTATTCGTAAATACTCAAAAGGGCCGGTTGTATCGGACTTATGGGGATCTGTGTGTGACACTTATGGGGGATCTGTGGGTGACGCACTGTTATGGGGGATCTGTGGGTGACACTTATGGGGGATCTGTGGATGACACTTATGGGGGATCTGTGAATGGCACTGTTATGGGGGATCTGTGGGTGACGCACTGTTATGGGGGATCTGTGGGTGACGCACTGTTTATGGGGGGATCTGTGGATGGCACTGTTATGGGGGATCTGTGGATGGCACTGTTATGGGGGGATCTGTGGATGGCACTGTATGGGGGATCTGTGGGTGGACACTTATGGGGGATCTGTGGGTGACACTTATGGAGGATCTGTGGGTGACACTTATGGGGATCTGTGTGTGACACTTATGGGGGATCTGTGGGTGACGCACTGTTATGGGGGATCTGTGGGTGACACTTATGGGGGATCTGTGGATGACACTTATGGGGGATCTGTGACGCACTGTTATGGGGGATCTGTGGGTGACACTTTATGGGGGATCTGTGGATGACACTTATGGGGGATCTGTGATGGCACTGTTATGGGGGATCTGTGGGTGACGCACTGTTATGGGGGATCTGTGGGTGACCACTGTTATGGGGGATCTGTGGATGGCACTGTTATGGGGGATCTGTGGATGGCACTGTTATGGGGGATCTGTGGATGGCACTGTTATGGGGGATCTGTGGGTGACACTTATGGGGGATCTGTGGGTGACACTTATGGAGGATCTGTGGGGGACACTTATGGGGGATCTGTGGGTGACACTTATGGGGATCTGTGGGTGGCTCTTATGGGGGATCTGTGGGTGGCACTTATGGGGGATCTGTGGGTGACACTTATGGGGGATCTGTGGGTGACACTTATGGGGATCTGTGGGTGACACTTATGGGGGATCTGTGGGTGGCTCTTATGGGGGATCTGTGGGTGACACTTATGGGGGATCTGTGAGTGACACTTATGGGGGATCTGTGGGGACACTTATGGGGGATCTGTGGGTACACTTATGGGGGATCTGTGGAATGGACACTGTTATGGGGATCTGTGGGTGACGCACTGTATGGGGGATCTGTGGGTGAGCACTGTTATGGGGGGATCTGTGGGTGACGCACTGTATGGGGGATCTGTGGGTGAGCACTGTTATGGGGGATCTGTGGGTGACACTGTTATGGGGGATCTGTTGGTGGACACTGTTATGGGGGATCTGTGGATGGACACTGTTATGGGGGATCTGTGGGTGACACTTATGGGGGATCTGTGGGTGACACTTATGGGGGATCTGTGGGTGACACTTATGGGGGATCTGTGGGTAGTCTCTTATGGGGGATCTGTGGGTGACACTTATGGGGGATCTGTGGGTGAAACTTATGGGGGATCTGTGGGTGACACTTATGGGGGATCTGTGGGTGACACTTATGGGGATCTGTGGGTGAGCACTTATGGGGGATCTGTGGGTGACACTTATGGGGGATCTGTGGGTGACACTTATGGGGATCTGTGGGTGACACTTATGGGGGATCTGTGGGTGACACTTATGGGGATCTGTGGGTGACACTTATGGGGGATCTGTGGGTGACACTTATGGGGGATCTGTGGGTGACACTTATGGGGGATCTGTGGTGACACTTATGGGGGATCTGTGGGTGACACTTATGGGGGATCTGTGGGTGACACTTATGGGGGATCTGTGGGTGACACTTATGGGGGATCTGTGGGTGACACTTATGGGGGATCTGTGGGTGACACTTATGGGGGATCTGTGGGTGACACTTATGGGGGATCTGTGGGTGACACTTATGGGGGATCTGTGGGTGACACTTATGGGGGATCTGTGGGTGACTTATGGGGGATCTGTGGGTGACACTTATGGGGGATCTGTGGGTGACACTTATGGGGGATCTGTGGGTGACACTTATGGGGGATCTGTGGGTGACACTTATGGGGGATCTGTGGGTGACACTTATGGGGGATCTGTGGGTGACACTTATGGGGGATCTGTGGGTGACACTTATGGGGGATCTGTGGGTGACACTTATGGGGGATCTGTGGGTGACACTTATGGGGGATCTGTGGGTGACACTTATGGGGGATCTGTGGGTGACACTTATGGGGGATCTGTGGGTGACACTTATGGGGGATCTGTGGGTGACACTTATGGGGGATCTGTGGGTGACACTTATGGGGGATCTGTGGGTGACACTTATGGGGGATCTGTGGGTGACACTTATGGGGGATCTGTGGGTGACACTTATGGGGGATCTGTGGGTGACACTTATGGGGGATCTGTGGGTGACACTTATGGGGGATCTGTGGGTGACACTTATGGGGGATCTGTGGGTGACACTTATGGGGGATCTGTGGGTGACACTTATGGGGGATCTGTGGTGACACTTATGGGGGATCTGTGGGTGACACTTATGGGGGATCTGTGGTGACACTTATGGGGGATCTGTGGGTGACACTTATGGGGGATCTGTGGTGACACTTATGGGGGATCTGTGGTGACACTTATGGGGGATCTGTGGGTGACACTTATGGGGGATCTGTGGGTGACACTTATGGGGGATCTGTGGGTGACACTTATGGGGGATCTGTGGGGACACTTATGGGGGATCTGTGGGTGACACTTATGGGGGATCTGTGGGTGACACTTATGGGGGATCTGTGGGTGACACTTATGGGGGATCTGTGGGTGACACTTATGGGGGATCTGTGGGTGACACTTATGGGGGATCTGTGGGTGACACTTATGGGGGATCTGTGGGTGACACTTATGGGGGATCTGTGGGTGACACTTATGGGGGATCTGTGGGTGACACTTATGGGGGATCTGTGGGTGACACTTATGGGGGATCTGTGGGTGACACTTATGGGGGATCTGTGGGTGACACTTATGGGGGATCTGTGGGTGACACTTATGGGGGATCTGTGGTGACACTTATGGGGGATCTGTGGGTGACACTTATGGGGGATCTGTGGGTGACACTTATGGGGGATCTGTGGTGACACTTATGGGGGATCTGTGGGTGACACTTATGGGGGATCTGTGGGTGACACTTATGGGGGATCTGTGGGTGACACTTATGGGGGATCTGTGGTGACACTTATGGGGGATCTGTGGGATGGCACTGTTATGGGGGATCTGTGGGATGGCACTGTTATGGGGGATCTGTGGGTGAGCACTGTTATGGGGGATCTGTGGGTGACGCACTGTTATGGGGGATCTGTGGATGGCACTTATGGGGGATCTGTGGATGACACTTATGGGGGATCTGTGGTGGCACTTATGGGGGATCTGTGGGTGACACTTATGGGGGATCTGTGGGTGGACACTTATGGGGGATCTGTGGGTGACACTTATGGGGGATCTGTGGGTGGACACTTATGGGGGATCTGTGGGTGACACTTATGGGGGATCTGTGGGTGACACTTATGGGGGATCTGTGGGTGGCACTTATGGGGGATCTGTGGGTGACACTTATGGGGGATCTGTGGGTGACACTTATGGGGGATCTGTGGGTGACACTTATGGGGGATCTGTGGGTGACACTTATGGGGGATCTGTGGGTGACACTTATGGGGGATCTGTGGGTGACACTTATGGGGGATCTGTGGGTGACACTTATGGGGGATCTGTGGGTGACACTTATGGGGGATCTGTGGGTGACACTTATGGGGGATCTGTGGGTGACAGTTATGGGGGATCTGTGGGTTATGGGGGATCTGTGGGTGACAGTTATGGGGGGGATCTGTGGGTGACACTTATGGGGGATCTGTGGGTGACAGTTATGGGGGGGATCTGTGGGTGACACATATATAGCATTTTATGCTATGTGTCATCCACAGATCCCCTCCATAAGTGTCCCTGTAGTGAATGACCCTCAATACACGGGCTAGGGGCCGGCATCTGCTTTTATAATGACAGCGGGGCCCGTGCAGTGACTATTCTACTACACGGGCCCCGCTCACTGTATAATTGTATCTCTAATAGTTAATGGTTACCGTATGTATATAATCGCATAAGGAGCGCTGTGTATCACCGGTACTTACAACTACAAGCGCTCGCCGAGAGGAGGCAGGAGGCCGGGAGGACGGGCGCTGGCAGCGTGAGTCATACGTCATGCGCCCACGCCGCCTGCTTCATTCATAAAGTGGGCGGCGCAGGCGCGTGACGTATGACTCACACTGCCAGCGCCCATCCTCCTAGCCTGCCTCCTGCCTCCTCTCGGCGAGCGCTTGTAGTTGTAAGTACCGGTAATACACAGCGCTCCTTATGCGATTTATTATAACTTCCTGCAGGGGCCGCCTGCAGGAAGTGATAATAAAAGGTGAAGGCTGGCGGCCGGCGGCGGCTACGCGGGCCACATGGCGAGGTCGGGCGGGCCGGATTCGGCCCGCAGGCCTTGTGTTTGACACCCGTGCTCTATGAGATCCCCAGGTTATACCAGCTGTACATATAGAATTATATACAGGAGATGCCCAGGTTATACCAGCTGTACATATAGAATTATATACAGGAGATGCCCAGGTTATACCAGCATGGTCCATATCACTATATACAAGAAGATGTATAACTTATGCCAGCTGTACATATATAATTATATACAGGGGATGCCCAGGTTATACCAGCTGTACATATAGAATTATATACAGGAGATGCCCAGGTTATACCAGCTGTACATATATAACTATATACAGGAGATGACCAGGTTATACCGGCTGTACATATATAATTATATACAGGAGATGCCCAGGTTATACCAGCATGGTCCATATCACTGTATACAAGAAGATGTATAACTTATACCAGCTGTACATATATAATTATATACAGGAGATGCCCAGGTTATACCAGCTGTACATATATAATTATATACAGGAGATGCCCAGGTTATACCAGCATGGTCCATATCACTGTATACAAGAAGATGTATAACTTATACCAGCTGTACATATATAATTATATACAGGGGATGCCCAGGTTATACCAGCTGTACATATATAATTATATACAGGAGATGCCCAGGTTATACCAGCTGTACATATATAATTATATACAGGAGATGCCCAGGTTATACGAGCTGTACAGATATAATTATATACAGGAGATGCCCAGGTTATACCAGCTGTACATATATAATTATATACAGGAGATACCCAGGTTATACCAGCTGTACATATATAATTATATACAGGAGATGCCCAGGTTATACCATCGTGGTCCATATCACTATATTCAAGAAGATGTATAACTTATACCAGCTGTACATATATAATTATATACAGAAGATACCCAGGTTATACCAGCTGTACATATATAATTATATACAGGAGATGCCCAGGTTATACCAGCTGTACATATATAATTATATACAGGAGATACCCAGGTTATACCAGCTGTACATATATAATTATATACAGGAGATACCCAGGTTATACCAGCATGCTCCATATCACTATATACAGGAAGATGTATAACTTATACCAGCTGTACATATATAATTATATACAGGAGATGCCCAGGTTATACCAGCTGTACAGATATAATTATATACAGGAGATGCCCAGGTTATACCAGCTGTACATATATAATTATATACAGGAGATGCCCAGGTTATACCAGCTGTACAGATATAATTATATACAGGAGATGCCCAGGTTATACCAGCTGTACATATATAATTATTTCAAGTAGTTAGAGAGGGCTCACCTACTGCTCAGGCAATGAAAGGGTGCACCTACAAAAAGGATTCACCCAATCCTTTAAAAAATATTTCAAAAAGAGGTAAAGATAGTAGGGCACACCACCACTTGATGTCACACGGATATTTATTATAACATATACTGTCTAGAACATATAAAATACAATCAAATACGGTAAAAATTTGTTAAAATATAAATACTAAAATATAGTCATCAATACAAATCAAATGTAAGTAAATGAATTCGGCTACGGCCGCAAATTTCCTTATATGATGGTAGCTTCAATACATGTCTTTGAAGATTACAATTCAATCCTATAGTAAATTCCAATGCTGTTTAAAAAGTCACTTGTATCTATGTGTTTTAACACTGAGTTGTAGCAATGCCGCAGAAAAAAGAAGACTTCTACCGGAGTGGTTTTACTCACTATTTTTGGATAATGCCGGTTTCCTTATCACTCGTGGCGTCCCACGTACAGTGAGAGTCTCTTATAGGCTGCGGCAGAAAAAGATGAAGTGTAGACTTGCGGGATCCTCGGTGATTGTGAATTGGCTGTATCGTCTCACAGGTCACCTGGAAGTATATGCCCTCTGCGTTGTTTGTTCACAGTGTGCAGGGTTAACTTTCACCAGGAAATAGAGGACTCAGCGTAAAGACGGATGTTTGATTTTTCTTTACCATAAAATACAACTTCACCGATCCCTTCTTTAAAGCGCTTGTTGATCTTCAAATCTGTATGTCATGGGATTCATTACCATACGCGTTTCGGAGGCTAAGGCTCCTTCTTCAGTGGTTAAGTTTCCCATGAGAATGGCATGTCTTTATATACCTATACAGGTGCGGATTTAATTAATTGATTGGCTTAAGCCATTTTGTAGGAAATGACGTAATTCCTTTTCCAAGTTCATGGTGACAAACTTTATCTATGTTTCAACCTTTATTTAAAACTTATTTAAAAGGCATATTAAATCAATATATCACATGATATTTCGCATATGTTATAAATATATAAGTATCTCAAAATAAAATTAAAATAAAATTAAAATAGAATAGTTAAGTCATAATTCACAACGATATAAATACCACATTTTATAATATTTATATCATGTGAATCTGTTATCTTCATACACTTAACAATACGGCCATTTTAAGTATCGCATACAGAGAACAAAAATAAGTATATCGACCGCCATGCGGTATACGTGCGTTTTTTATTTATTATTTGCGGTAATATTCATACTGCGTTTTTACCATATTTTTATTCTCTGTCCGTACTAATGTTATTACTATTTAATTGTACCCCACAGTTTCGCATTGATCACATGTAGATATAAAAATATATATTTAAAAAAGGTAATTTTAACTATGTTATACAAATTTTATATAAATTTTATACACTCTCTATATAGCAGCAATAAGGTTCGGAACGCGGGCATGGAGTAGGAAGCGTGATGGGAAGAGTGTCCACCAGGGGGAGGCCCGGAAATTTTAACGACTCACGGGTCTCTCCCTGGTGAGAACTCCCCCCAACTCGGACAAGTCACAGGAACCCATATATTTCTATTTCTGCGTTTAAACCCACAGGGAGTAAGGTGTTAAACTCAAAGATATGTCTTGATTCAATTCTCGACATTCTTTTTATATGATCTCCGCCTCTCCAATCAATTTCTACTTTTTCAAGGGCTGAGAAAGTAAGACCTTTTGGGTCCTGGTTATGCACAGTTTTAAAGTGGTTTGACAGGGTATGTTTTTCATACCCCTTTTTTATGTTCGAAATATGTTCAGCTATACGGACTCTAAGTTGTCTCTTAGTCCTCCCCACGTATTGTCTTTTGCAGGGGCATTGCATAATATAGATAACACTATTAGAATTACAAGTGAGGAACTCTTTAATTGTATGTTCATGGGAATTTATCTTCGATTTTACCGTCAGTGTTTTCTTGGGAAATATGGTATTTTTGCAACCCATACATTTTCCGCACCGAAAGAAGCCAGTGGTATTTGTCCATTCCTGTATGGACAAACCTACTTTGTTTTTATTTCTTTTTGGAATTGTAGGCGCTACTATTAATGCTAGATTCGGTGCTTTAGTGAATGCAATTTGCGGAAACTGGGGAATTAAGTGTCCTATCACCCTATCTTTATTTATAAAGTGCCAGTGCTTATTTATTATATACTTCACTTTTTTATGGTGGGTATTAAAAGGTAAAATTAATCTCATATTTCCATCTTTCTGTTCCGATTTAGTTTTTATGTCAAAGAAAGATTTTCGTTCTATTTGTCTGACTGTATTTATAGCTGTTTCTAGAATTTTCTCAGGATATTGTTTTTCTAGAAATTGATCTTTCAACCTTACTGCTTCTTCCTCAAAATCCTCCAATTTTGAACAATTCCTCCTAATTCTTCTAAACTGCCCCATTGGTATATTCAGGAGCCATTGCGGTAGATGACAACTATTGTATAAAATATAACTGTTTTTTGAAGTTGGTTTACAGTATGTATTACAAACCAGTTTATTGTCCTCTATTTTAATTAAAATAGAGGACAATAAACTGGTTTGTAATACATACTGTAAACCAACTTCAAAAAACAGTTATATTTTATACAATAGTTGTCATCTACCGCAATGGCTCCTGAATATACCAATGGGGCAGTTTAGAAGAATTAGGAGGAATTGTTCAAAATTGGAGGATTTTGAGGAAGAAGCAGTAAGGTTGAAAGATCAATTTCTAGAAAAACAATATCCTGAGAAAATTCTAGAAACAGCTATAAATACAGTCAGACAAATAGAACGAAAATCTTTCTTTGACATAAAAACTAAATCGGAACAGAAAGATGGAAATATGAGATTAATTTTACCTTTTAATACCCACCATAAAAAAGTGAAGTATATAATAAATAAGCACTGGCACTTTATAAATAAAGATAGGGTGATAGGACACTTAATTCCCCAGTTTCCGCAAATTGCATTCACTAAAGCACCGAATCTAGCATTAATAGTAGCGCCTACAATTCCAAAAAGAAATAAAAACAAAGTAGGTTTGTCCATACAGGAATGGACAAATACCACTGGCTTCTTTCGGTGCGGAAAATGTATGGGTTGCAAAAATACCATATTTCCCAAGAAAACACTGACGGTAAAATCGAAGATAAATTCCCATGAACATACAATTAAAGAGTTCCTCACTTGTAATTCTAATAGTGTTATCTATATTATGCAATGCCCCTGCAAAAGACAATACGTGGGGAGGACTAAGAGACAACTTAGAGTCCGTATAGCTGAACATATTTCGAACATAAAAAAGGGGTATGAAAAACATACCCTGTCAAACCACTTTAAAACTGTGCATAACCAGGACCCAAAAGGTCTTACTTTCTCAGCCCTTGAAAAAGTAGAAATTGATTGGAGAGGCGGAGATCATATAAAAAGAATGTCGAGAATTGAATCAAGACATATCTTTGAGTTTAACACCTTACTCCCTGTGGGTTTAAACGCAGAAATAGAAATATATGGGTTCCTGTGACTTGTCCGAGTTGGGGGGAGTTCTCACCAGGGAGAGACCCGTGAGTCGTTAAAATTTACGGGCCTCCCCCTGGTGGACACACTTCCCATCACGCTTCCTACTCCATGCCCGCGTTCCGAACCTTATTGCTGCTATATAGAGAGTGTATAAAATTTATATAAAATTTGTATAACATAGTTAAAATTACCTTTTTTAAATATATATTTTTATATTTTTATATCTACATGTGATCAATGCGAAACTGTGGGGTACAATTAAATAGTAATAACATTAGTACGGACAGAGAATAAAAATATGGTAAAAACGCAGTATGAATATTACCGCAAATAATAAATAAAAAACGCACGTATACCGCATGGCGGTCGATATACTTATTTTTGTTCTCTGTATGCGATACTTAAAATGGCCGTAATGTTAAGTGTATGAAGATAACAGATTCACATGATATAAATATTATAAAATGTGGTATTTATATCGTTGTAAAGTATAATCTAACCATTTTATTTTTATCTTAATTTTATTTGGATATACTTATATATTTATAACATATGCGAATCATATTGATTTAATATGCCTTTTAAATAAGTTTTATATAAGTTTTAAATTAAATATAAAGTTTGAAACACAGAAAAAGTTTGTCATCATGAACTTGGAAAAAGAATTCACGTCACTTCCTACAAGACGGCTTGAGCCAATCAATTAATTAAATCCGCACCTGTATAGGTATATAAAGACATGCCATTCTCATGGGAACTTAACCACTGAAGAAGGAGCCTTAGTCTCCGAAACGCGTTTGGTAATGAAGCCCATGATATACAGACTTGAAGACTTACAAGCACTTTAAAGAAGGGATCGGTGAAGTTGCACTTTATGGAAAAGAACATTCGTCTTAACGCTGAGTCTTTTATTTCCTGGTGAAAGTTAACCCTGCACACTGTGAACAAACAACGCAGAGGGCATATACTTCCAGGTGACCTGTGAGACGATACAGCCAATTCACAATCACCGAGGATCCCGCAAGTCTACACTTCATCTTTTTCTGCCGCAGCCTATAAGAGACTCTCACTGTACGTGGGACGCCACGAGTGATAAGGAAACCGGCATTATCCAAAAATAGTGAGTAAAACCACTCCGGTAGAAGTCTTCTTTTTTCTGCGGCATTGCTACAACTCAGTGTTAAAACACATAGATACAAGTGACTTTTTAAACAGCATTGGAATTTACTATAGGATTGAATTGTAATCTTCAAAGACATGTATTGAAGCTACCATCATATAAGGAAATTTGCGGCCGTAGCCGAATTCATTTACTTACATTTGATTTGTATTGATGACTATATTTTAGTATTTATATTTTAACAAATTTTTACCGTATTTGATTGTATTTTATATGTTCTAGACAGTATATGTTATAATAAATATCCGTGTGACATCAAGTGGTGGTGTGCCCTACTATCTTTACATATATAATTATATACAGGAGATGCCCAGGTTATACCAGCTGTACATATATAATTATATACAGGAGATACCCAGGTTATACCAGCATGCTCCATATCACTATATACAAGAAGATGTATAACTTATACCAGATCTACATATATAATATATAAAGCTGAGTGTATATGTGTATGTATGTCCGCTAAAGGAATCCGCACCGTTACATTTACAATCACAAAATTTGGCACCCGGGTACATCAGGTGTCAGGGAAGGTTTTAGACCAGGTCTCAGATCTCTAGGACTTGCCGTTCCCGAGATATTCCCCAAAAATGCATTAGCCAATAGAAGCTTGGTCACATGACCCTTATCAGCCAATAGAAGCTCCAAATACACAATTTTACTCCAGGTTTCCATAACAACCCAGCCTTTTATCTTCACTGCTGTAGGAGAGCTTTAAAGGAAATCTTTCACCAGGATAATCCCTATTGAAGTAAAGCCATGGCCTAATAGCACTTAGTACCTTATTTCCAGATGGGCCTTTGTTCCAGCAATAGATGTTTTTATCCTCTTAAAATCCAGTTTATTTGGTATGCAAATGAGCCAGTAAGGAGCCCAGACACGCCCCCTGCCACAATGTGTCCACCCTCAAAAGACTTAAAACTCCGCCCCAGATCCCGCTAAGCCGCGCCCTGATCTGGTTAGGCTGCGCTCCCCCTCCACTCCTCAGCCAATGGGGATTGAAAAAATGAAGGTAAAAATCAACTTCTGTCAGCTGTAGGGGTGGGAGGGAGGGTGACTTTCTCCCTGCAGCTCACACTGTGCTGCTGTCTTAGAGTGAGCTGTTCAAAAGGACACGCCCCGATCCAGTAAAGGCCACTGTTAAGGGGACGGGCCCCTGTGGAGGTCGCTGTCAAGGGGGTGGTGTGCTGTGAAAATCACTGTTAAAGGGGAAGGCTGCTGTAAAGGTCAAAGTTAAGCGAATTTTTAGGAATTGGACCTCCTCAATGGGTTATAGGGCATATGACTGTTAGCTAAACAAAAGAAACCCTTTAAGTTTGCCAACTGCCACACTGTCTGTAGTTCAAACTGTGTATATAAAAGTAAAGGACCCTAGAGAATCATATGAAATGGGTCTCGTTCTTCAAGGATGCACCATCCCTGATTGCATGGGTTGAAACATCTGCAAATATGCTGCCAGCCCTGCATTATCAGCTCAGCCTCTGTAGCCAGGAGTGAGGAAGGACCTACGGTGACATCATGGTAACATGACTAAGAGTGCACGGGTCCAGCACATGTAGTGCCCTGGAGGAATAGTATTTTGGACTATGAACATTTGTTGAAATTTGCCCCTATTACTACTATGCAAAGTCATCATCTCACTACTTTAGCGCACTTTGAAGGGTTAACTTACACTGTAATTTATGCTGTTGTGTGCACTTTTACTGTTTTATATTGTTGAACTGCATTTTGTTTATTGTAATATATCCTGTTCATTCGTACTGTTATTGCAGTCAGCTAATACCAAGAGACTTTCTACCTATGCAAAGTTTTGTAGGGAAACAACAGACTCCCTGATAGTGATGGACGAACATCGGTCGGGACAATCGCGGCGGACCCCATTGACTTTAATGGCAGACTAACCTGAAAAACCTTCAGGTCATATTTGCAGCCAATTGTAATATATATTTGCAGCCACCAAACACTTACTAGAAGTGCACAAATAGTCCCACAACATGGAGAGTGACATACCAGAGGGGGGTCAATGGCAAGAATTCCCACAAAAAATATGTATTTTAATCAGGGGCCATTTTTATGCATCTTAAAGGGAAACTCTAAAAAATGCGCCCTGCTGGAGCCTAGAAACATTTTATTTAAAGCCACTGAAGTACAGGCCCCCAAAATTAGGCATTCACCTGACAGAAAAGGACTTTTATGCCGCTGTATATACATAAGACAAGGACTTTTATTTGTTCTTCGTGGTGGCGGATATGTGTGGGCTGGCATGAGGAAATTCACTTAAACGTGGTCATCACAGGTCTTGAATTCCTCCGAGATCCTTGCCTCATTCATTTTTAGAAATGTGAGGTAGTCCACACTGTCATGAGCTAGGTAAATCCACTTATCGGTCACAATCCCACCTGCTGCGATGAACGTTCTTTTGGACAGGACACTGGACAAGGGGCAAGCCAAGAGTTCCATGGCAAATTGTGCCAGCTCTGGCCACAGGTCAAGCCTGCACACCCAGTAGTTCAGGGGTTTCTCGCTTCTCAGAGCGTTCACATCGGCCGTTAACCCGATGTAGTCGGACACCTGTTGGCGTTCCCTGAGGCTGGATCTAGAGGGCGGCTGTCGGTGGGTTGGCTGCAAGAATGATCTCATATTCGAAGTGACCAACACATCTTCAAACCTCCCTCTTCTTGCAGGCGCGGTAGGATTGGTACCCACACCTGTTTTGCTGTGAGTGGAAATTCCTCTGCCAGTGCCCGCAACAGCAGAATGCAGCATCTATTGAAGCAAGGCCTGGAAGTGCTGCATTCTGACAGCCCTCTGTGATGCTGGTAACATGTCCGCCATTTTGTGTTTGTACCGGGGTCTAAGTACGTTGCCACCCAGTACTGGTCCTTGCCCTTTATGCTTTTTATACGGGGGTCCCTCTTCAAACACTGGAGCATGAAGGACCCTATTTGCACTAAATTGAAAGCGGTGGAGTGGCCTGGCTCCTGCTCATCGCCCAGGAGAATGTCGTCCTCGGTCTCCTCCCCACAGCCACAGACAACACCAGGGATCCCAGAAAAGTTTAAAGTCCCCCTCAAAGCCTACTCTTCTTGCTCCTTCTCCTCCCCCCAGTCACCATCCTCCTCTGAATCCTCTTCAGACTCCTGCTGACTTGTCTCAGATGGAGTAGCCCCCCTGGGAATTCATCCAGCATTGCGACTTCCTCATCTTCCCGCTCCTGCTCCTCGACGCCTTGATCAATGACACGACGCAATGCACGCTCCAGAAAGAAGGCGTAAGGTACGATGTCACTGATGGCGCCCTGGCTGTGACTGACCAGTTTGGTGATCTCATCAAATGGCCGCAGAAGTCTGCATGCGTCGCGCATGAGCAGCCACTGGCGCGGTGAAAAGAAACCAAGCTCCCCAGAAACTGTCCTGCTGCAGAGTTCATACAGGTAGTCGTTAACAGCACGTTTCTGCTGGAGAAGCCTATCAAGCATATACAAGGTGGAGTTCCATCGTGTCGGGCAGTCACAAATCAGACGTCTGACGGGCAAGTGGTGCTGCCGCTGAACGTCAGCAGGGCGAGCCATGGCCGTGTAAGATCTTCTAAAATGGACAGAGATTTTCCTGGCCTGCCGCAAGACGTCCTGGACCCCGGGGTATTTGGCAACGAATCAAGTTCAGGACGTGTGCCATGCACGGCACGTGTATAATTTTGCCCTGTTTCAGCGCGCTCAGCAGATTGGCACAGTTGTCGCACACCACTTTACCAACTGTCAAATTGAGTGGGGTTAGCCACTGATCGGTCTTTGACCGCAAAGCTGAAAGCAGTGCAGGACCGGTGTGGCTCTTGGCTTCCAGGCACAACAGATGCAGCGCAGCATGGCAACATCTCACCTGGCACGTCTAAAAGGTTCTGGGGAGCTTGGGGGGCGCAGCAGAAGAGGTGGTAGCAGTGGCAAAGGAGGAGTCAGCCGAGGAGGAGACGAAGGATGGAGGAGGAGAAGAAGATGCAGGCCTGCATGCAATCCGTGGTGGTTACACCAAATTCACACGGGTTACATGCTTGACGGCCGTCAGTAGGTTCACCCAGTGGGCAGTAAAAGTTATGTACCTTCCCCACCCGTGTTTGCTAGACCACGTGTCTGTGGTCAGATGTATCTTGGTACAGACACTGTGTGCCAGAGATATATTCACTTGCCGCTGAACGTGGCCATTAAGTTCAGGGATGTCCTTCTGGAAGAAATATTTCCTTCCGGGGACCTTCCATTGCGGTGTGCCAATGGCCACAAATTTTCTAAAGGCCTCCGAGTCCACCAGTTTATATGGCAGTAATTGGGGGGCTAGCAGTTCTAACAAGCCAGCGGTCAGTCATTGGGCAAGAGGGTTATCCGGCGTCATCATCTTTTTACGCTCGAACATTTGGGCGACGGAAGCCTGCCTTCTGCCAGATGAACGCGATGACGGGGGCCCCCGTATAAAAAGCATAAAGGGCAAGGACCAGTACTGGGTGGCAACGTACTTAGACCCCCGGTACAAACACAAAATAGCAGACATGTTACCAGCATCACAGAGGGCTGTCAGAATGCAGCACTTCCAGGCCTTGCTTCGTGAAATGCTGCATTCTGCTGTTGCAAGGGGTTGGCATAGGAGTTTCCACTCACAGAGAAACAGTTGCGGGGACCAATCCAACAGCGCACGCAAGAAGAGGGCGGTTTGAAGATGTGTTGGTCACTTCGGATATGAGACCATTCTTGCAGCCAACCCATCGACAGCCGTTCTCCAGATCCAGCCTCAGGGAACGACTAGACCGACAGGTGTCCAACCTCATCGGGTCAACGGCCGATGTGGACGCTCTGAGAAGCGAGGAACCCTTGGACTATTGGGTGTGCAGGCTTAACCTGTGGCAAGAGCTGGCACAATTTGCCATGGAACTCTTGGCTTGCCCCTCGTCAAGTGTCCTGTCCGAAAAGATGTTCCGCGCAGCAGGTGGGATTATGACCGATAAGCGCACTTGCCTAGCTCACGACAGTGTGGACTACCTCACATTTCTAAAAATAAATGAGGCATGGATCTCAGAGGAATTCAACACCTGTGATGACCATTTTTAATAGAATTTCCTCATGACAGCCCAAAAATATCCACCACCACACAGAACAAATAATAGTCCCTGCGGCATAAAAGGTCTTTGCTGTTCATTGAATGCCTAATGTTTTGGGTCTCGGAGGAATTCAACACCTGTTTCAACTATTATCATTAGTTTTTTTTTCAAGAGGGGGGATTTCGTTAGCCATGTTTTTTTTTGGGGCCTGTAGTACACTGGCCTGCTATAAAACTGATTTCCAATGACCGTGTCATCTACCTCCAGCCACATACTTACTTGTTCTTTTCTGTACAGTGAATAAATAATTGTTGCGGCCTCGGAGGAATTCAACACCAGTGACGACCACGTGTTATAGAATTTCACCTATTATCATAAAAAAAATTTTTAAGAGGGGGGATTTCGTTAGCCATGTTTTTAATCCAATTTTATATTTTTAGTTCTTTTAAGCATATGTATTTGACCTGTATTTGTAGTGGCCTACAGTAAAATTGATGTCCATTGACCGTGTAATATACTTCCGGCCACATAATCACTTGATCTTTTCTGTCCAGTGAATGCCTAATGTTTGGGGCCTGTAGTCCAGTGGCCTACAGTAAAATTTGTTTCCATTGACCGCATAATGTACCTCGAGCCACATAATCAGAATTTCTTTTATGTCAGGTGAATGCCTAATTTTTAAGGCCCGTACTCCCGTGGCCTAAAATAAAAATGTTCTAGGCTCCAACAGGGCACATTTCAGAGAATTTCCCTTTAAGAAGCATAAAAATGTCCCCTGATTAAGATACATACAATATGAGCTGAAGGTTTTTCCGGTTCGCCTGCCATTAAAGTGAATGGGGCCTGCCGCGAAATTGCGGTTCGCGAACCGTCCCGGACAATGTTTGTCCATCACTATATCGCAACCCTCAATCTGTATTTTGTGGAAGCAGTTATATCAATCCCCTTAATCAGTATTTTGTGGAAGCAGGTATATTGCAACCCTCAATCTGTATTTTGTGGAAGCAGGTACATCCAATCCCTTATTCTGTATTTTGTGGAAGCAGGTATATCAAATCCCTTATTCTGTATTTTGTGGAAGCAGGTATAAAGAACCCCATAATCAATATTTGGTGGAATCAGGTATATTGCACCCCTCAATCTGTATTTTGTGGAAGCAGGTATATTGTACCACTCAATCAGTTTTTGGGGGGGCACCTGTTGCAAATAGTTGTTCCAATAGCGTTTGTCCCTCTATATAGCTGCGGTATCACAGCAGAACCGCACACAACTACTGCACAATACAAATGCACTATAATATACTTTCTATGTTAGAAAGTATATTATAAGTATATCACACCCCTCAGTAAGTCACACCTATTGATAGCACACCTATACCACTCCTTAAAAGGACTTTTGTGGCCCTATTAGCTAGCATTTAGTGTCCCTAACAGTCTATCCCTGCCCAACAAAGAAACCTCTCCATACACTGGCAAAACACAGAATGTAAAATGGCTGCCAGATCTAGTTCAGTTATACGGTGGGGGTGTGTCCATGTGCTGAAACGTCTCAATTGGCTGTCCTGTCCCACTTGATGGATGTGTCATGGGTAAAAGTTCAGCGCAATGCAAAAAAATTATGGCGCATGAGAACATCACCATATGTTCGCATGTTCTGCGAATCTCAAACCTGCAAAATTCGCCGCGAAACGACTGTCGGGTGAACTGCAATGCCATCTCTACTCCCTGACCTTCTGACTGTCTGGTTTAGCTCTTTGTTTATGTTTGAAGACTTGTTTATGTCTGGAAAAACTGCTTAGTCATTCCCATAGACTTGCATTGAAACTCTATACAAGTATAGGACAGACTGAAATTGGAACAATGTTTTTGGTTAGGCTGTGCTTCTCCACTCCACCCCTCTCACTAAAAGGTTCTAGTTCAGCTAGAAACTGTATATAAAGAGAACAGTTCAAGCCCCTAGTTGTCTGCAGTTGGGACAAGTGTTTAGTAAGACTCTGCCAGTCTGTATGAGTGACAAGACGATGACTCTGAGATGAGCATACTGAACCACAGTGTAAGTTTAACTGGTGAAGATCCACCATTTAATGAGTCATTTCCAGGGGCATTCATGGCAGCAAATGGCCCCTATGCAAGAACAGTGTATAGGTTGTTTGCTTTTGGATAGCTCGGCATAGAGCATTCCTCTTTTATCTCTATCAATCAACCAGTAAATTTGAGCCACGAAATTCATAATCTTCGGAAGCAAAGCTGCTTTAAAGAAGGCTGTGAGCCCTTTATATTTCAGACCCTTGTTCAACTTCACAGCTTGTACATACGATATGTCTGCACCTGGCTGTTTCATATCCTGAACAAAGAAAGTACCGGAGGCCAGAAAGGAGAGACAATGGTCTTCAAACACTCCTTTGACTGTCAGTTGGCACTGATTGAGGCCTAGGGTAGCACCAATTTGTTTGCTCCATGTGTACTGTAAGTTTACCCTGTAGTTTTAGAGTAAGAGCTTGGTGTGTTCCAGTGTTTAGATGATATATTCCTTCCAAGAACTCCACAAAGGAACAGGGGACATCATGTAAATGTGGAGAAAGGCTGTAAGAAGTGGACACAGGTAATCATGGGCTGAGGAACCAGCTCTCAGACTCTCCATCTCTGTATGTATGGGGAGCATATGGGGAGTGCGTCATCAGAAACTGACCTATTGTTTGAATCATGTTTTTATGTTAACACTTTTAAAGAATTTTTGATGGTTTTTCAAATTTCCTTGTCGCTATAAATATATCTATAGGAAATAAATAATGTTAAAAGAGATAATGTTGATGTTTCCACTCCAATAAAGAAAAATACCAGATACAAGTGTGAGGGTAGGAGTATGATCTCTTTGGACATAGCCACCAGAATCCAGCAAAGTTTTGAGGTCAAGAAATCCAATTATTCTTGGGTGAATGTCACATGTAAATCTCATCCCTGTTTCATCAATAGGAAGAAAAGAAACAGTCTTTGAATAGGTGTCTTTTCTTTCCCTAAAAATATCATCAGAAAAATGGCCCCAAAATGAAAAGTGACTAATGTAAAAGAAAGTAGATCCTTAGCAAAAACATGTTGACCTTCAGATTAGCATATGTAGGTGTGCAAACTGTGCCCACTGTGGTACCTTTTATTTGGAGATAAAAAAATATCCTTAAAGGGGGTCTACCACAAAGAAGAGGGGGATGTGTCTGATGACTGGGGTTTGGCTATTGGGCAAGGAGATCACTTTATAATCAGTGCGGTCCGTCAGGAGGAGATCATTTTATAGTCAGTGCGGTCTGGTCAGGAGAAGATCATTTTATAGTCAGTGTGGTCTGTCAGGAGGACATGATTTTATAGTCAGTGCGGTCCGTCAGGAGGAGATCATTTTATAGTCAGTGCGGTCCGACAGGAGGAGATCATTGTATAGTCAGTGCGGTCCGTCAGGAGAAGATCATTTTATAGTCAGTGCGGTCCGTCAGGAGGAGATCATTGTATAGTCAGTGCGGTCCGTCAGGAGGAGGGCGTTTTATAGTCAGTGCGGTCCGTCAGGAGGAGATCATTTTATAGTCAGTGCGGTCTGGTCAGGAGGAGATCATTTTATAGTCAGTGTGGTCTGTCAGGAGGACATGATTTTATAGTCAGTGCGGTCCGTCAGGAGGAGATCATTTTATAGTCAGTGCGGTCCGTCAGGAGGAGATCATTTTATAGTCAGTGCGGTCCGGTCAGGAGGAAATCATTTTATAGTCAGTGCGGTCCATCAGGAGGACATCATTTTATAGTCAGTGCGGTCCGTCAGGAGGAGATCATTTTATAGTCAGTGTGGTCTGTCAGGAGATCATTTTATAGTCAGTGCGGTCCGGTCAGGAGAAGATCATTTTATAGTCAGTGTGGTCTGTCAGGAGGACATGATTTTATAGTCAGTGCGGTCCGTCAGGAGGAGATCATTTTATAGTCAGTGCGGTCCGTCAGGAGGAGGGCGTTTTATAGTCAGTGCGGTCCGTCAGGAGGAGATCATTTTATAGTCAGTGTGGTCTGTCAGGAGATCATTTTATAGTCAGTGCGGTCCGGTCAGGAGAAGATCATTTATAGTCAGTGTGGTCTGTCAGGAGGACATGATTTTATAGTCAGTGCGGTCCGTCAGGAGGAGATCATTTTATAGTCAGTGCGGTCCGTCAGGAGGAGGGCGTTTTATAGTCAGTGCGGTCCGTCAGGAGGAGATCATTTTATAGTCAGTGCGGTCCGTCAGGAGGAAATCATTTTATAGTCAGTGCGGTCCGTCAGGAGGAGATCATTTTATAGTCAGTGCGGTCCGTCAGGAGGAGATCATTTTATAGTCAGTGCGGTCCGTCAGGAGGAAATCATTTTATAGTCAGTGCGGTCCGTCAGGAGGAGATCGTTTTATAGTCAGTGCGGTCCGTCAGGAGGAGGGCGTTTTATAGTCAGTGCGGTCCGTCAGGAGGAGATCATTTTATAGTCAGTGCGGTCCGTCAGGAGGAGATCATTGTATAGTCAGTGCGGTCCGTCAGGAGGAGATCATTTTATAGTCAGTGCGGTCCGTCAGGAGGAGATCATTTTATAGTCAGTGCGGTCCGTCAGGAGGAGATCATTGTATAGTCAGTGCGGTCCGTCAGGAGGAGATCATTGTATAGTCAGTGCGGTCCGTCAGGAGGAGATCATTGTATAGTCAGTGAGGTCCGTCAGGAGGAGATCATTTTATAGTCAGTGCGGTCCGTCAGGAGGAGATCATTTTATAGTCAGTGCGGTCCGTCAGGAGGAGATCATTTTATAGTCAGTGCGGTCCGTCAGGAGGAGATCATTTTATAGTCAGTGCGGTCCGTCAGGAGGAGATCATTGTATAGTCAGTGCGGTCCGTCAGGTGGAGATCATTGTATAGTCAGTGCGGTCCGCCAGGAGGAGATCATTGTATAGTCAGTGCGGTCCGTCAGCAGGAGATCATTGTATAGTCAGTGCGGTCCGTCAGGAGGAGATCATTTTATAGTTAGTGCGGTCCGTCAGGAGAAGATCATTGTATAGTCAGTGCGGTCCGTCAGCAGGAGATCATTGTATAGTCAGTGCGGTCCGTCAGCAGGAGATCATTGTATAGTCAGTGCGGTCCGTCAGGAGGAGATCATTTTATAGTCAGTGCGGTCCATCAGGAGGACATCATTTTATAGTCCGTGCGGTCCATCAGGAGGACATCATTTTATAGTCAGTGCGGTCCGTCAGGAGGACATCATTTCCCTTCTGCTTCCATTATTTTCATTGTCCTGCTCCTATAATGGATTTTTTTTTCTTTAATTTCATTAAATGTATCACAAAAATGTTTTTATTGACATTTATTTTGTGCCATTACATTTTTGGAAGTTACAAAATTTTTTCTAAAATTATACTTTTGCTTTTATTCTCTTAAACTCACACACAATGTACTGGAATACATAGAAATAAACATGTTGATATTATTACATTGTGCATGTGAATACATTAGATTTTTAGTCAGAGAAAATCCTTCCACTAAAAACTGTGGCCTCTGTGGCTGCGAGCACTTCCTGTGTTCACCCTCCCTGGTCTTCCTTCCTGGGGCTGCGGGCGCAGAGTCCTGACCAGGTACAGCATCAGGATGTAGTGACCTGTGACCTGACGCTGCACGCAGTCAGGTAACTGTTCAGCGCCGGCCAGAGAAGACGGGAGCGCGACTTCTAAAGAGACCGCCGGATCCAAAGCGGAGCCGCAGCGCAGGGGAGGTAAGAGAAGTTTTTTTTATATTTTAAGGTCTGATCTGAGGTCTCATGGGGTCTAGTATGGGGGTCTGAAATGGAGGGCTGATATGAGGTCTGATGGGGTCTAGTATGGGGGTCTGAAATGGAGGGCTGATATGAGGTCTGATGGGGTCTAGTATGGGGGTCTGAAATGGAGGGCTGATATGAGGTCTGATGGGGTCTAGTATGGGGGTCTGAAATGGAGGGCTGATATGAGGTCTGATGGGGTCTAGTATGGGGGTCTGAAATGGAGGGCTGATATGAGGTCTGATGGGGTCTAGTATGGGGGTCTGAAATGGAGGTCTGATCTGAGGTCTCATGGGGTCTAGTATGGGGGGGTCTGGAAATGGAGGGCTGATATGAGGTCTCATGGGGTCTAGTATGGGGGTCTGAAATGGAGGGCTGATATGAGGTCTGATGGGGTCTAGTATGGGGGTCTGAAATGGAGGGCTGATATGAGGTCTGATGGGGTCTAGTATGGGGGTCTGAAATGGAGGGCTGATATGAGGTCTGATGGGGTCTAGTATGGGGGTCTGAAATGGAGGTCTGCTCTGAGGTCTCATGGGGTCTAGTATGGGGGGGTCTGGAAATGGAGGGCTGATATGAGGACTCATGGGGTCTAGTATGGGGGTCTGAAATGGAGGGCTGATATGAGGTCTGATGGGGTCTAGTATGGGGGTCTGAAATGGAGGGCTGATATGAGGTCTGATGGGGTCTAGTATGGGGGTCTGAAATGGAGGGCTGATATGAGGTCTGATGGGGTCTAGTATGGGGGTCTGAAATGGAGGTCTGATCTGAGGTCTCATGGGGTCTAGTATGGGGGGGTCTGGAAATGGAGGGCTGATATGAGGTCTCATGGGGTCTAGTATGGGGGTCTGAAATGGAGGGCTGATATGAGGTCTGATGGGGTCTAGTATGGGGGTCTGAAATGGAGGGCTGATATGAGGTCTGATGGGGTCTAGTATGGGGGTCTGAAATGGAGGGCTGATATGAGGACTAGAGAAGGTCTGATGGGCATCTGACAAGGGTCTAATATAAAGGTCTCATGTAATGTCCTGATACGGGGGTCTGATGTGATATCCTGTTATGGGGGAGTGATGTAATGTCTTGGGGGTCTGATCTGAGAATTTGATATGGGGGATTGATCTGAGGACCTTATCTGAGATCTGATGAAAAATATTTTTTTCTTATTTTCTTCCTTTAAAACCTTGGGTGCGTCTTATCAACAGGTGCGTGTTATAAAGCAAAAAATATGGTAATAAAATATACAAGTAATGCACAACTCCACAGATTCATCCTGACTAAACGCAATTTGTTAAAAGCACTTGCATCGCAAAATTCCCATTAACCCTTTAAGGGCACAGACTAGTTTATTTATTTATTTCCGCATTTTAAAAGTCATAACTTCATTTCTCCATCGACATAGCCGTATGAGGGCTCGTTTCATGCTTGGCAAGTTGGATTATTTGATGGCAATATTTTGGAGTATGTCAGTTGAATTGTCTCATTTTTAAAACTTTTCCCAGTGAGAAAGTTTGCAAAAAACAAACAAAAATAAAACCCAATCCCGCCATTGTTTTTAGAGTTTCATTTTTACAGTATTCTCTGCGCAGTAATAATATGTTCTGTGGTCTATGACTGTGAAGATACCACATTTATATGGTTTTTGTTGTATTTTACTACTTTTAAAAATTTACATCTCATTAAAAAAAAAGATCGCCTTGTGTCACCGTACTCTGACACCCATAACCTTTTTATTTCTCTGCTCATGTTGCTGTTTCTGGGCTCATTTTCTGCGGGTCGAGCTATAGCTTTTATTGATACCATTTGGGATAAAAAGGACCTCATCATTTTTTAGGAGGTGAGCACAAAAAACAACATTTATTTAAATGGCGTTCACCATGCAGATAGAATATTTTAATAGATTGGGTCGTTGTGGACATGGCGATAGAAATTTTATTATTAGAAAAAGGAAGTTCTTAAATTTTTTTGTTAAGTTAACCCTTTTGTTAAGACTATATCGAACTTTTTTTTCACACTTTTTAGTCCCCTTAGGGGACTTAAACATGCATTCTCTTGATTGCTTGTCCTATGGAATCTAGTACTCCATTATTACAGTGCATAGTCACTCTGACAGGCACGCAAAAACATTCTGCCAGAGGCCAGGACATGGCAGCCCTGGGGCCCCACAGAAGGCCCCTAACTGCCATGTCGAGTACTCGGCACCCTGTGATTGCATTGTACAGAGGGAGCTCCCTTTAACAACCCGGATGCTGCAGTTGAACGCAAAATCTGAGGGGTTAAACTCTGATCCTGGCAGTGAGAGCCGGGTGCCTGCTGTATAATGCAGCTAGGACCCTCAAGTATTTAGCGTCACAGTGACAGACTACTACGGAGCAGAGCCTTGAGTGCCAGCAATATGGGATGTAATAGTAAGTCCCAGTAGGGACAGGTTAACCCCTTTCCTCTCACAAGTCCACCCTAGTAGGGAAAGAAAGTGCAGTCAAATACCAAAAATATCAACATCTGCAATGAGAAGTATAAAACACATATTCAGGCCACAGCCAGAACAGCAATATGCCCATATTATCAGTTTGTGGTAGGATGAGAGCTTTCACTCCACCCGTACAAATTTCTGTAGGGACTATCCTCAGCAGATGTTATAAAATCTGGAGTAGTACGCAGGACGTTTATCTGTATCAATGCAATAAATGCTGCTCCCTGATGTCATTTTCATTGTTTTTAGCTTCTTTCCTCACCCCTCTGCTGCTCTGGTGTCTTCCCATTTTGTGGGTGGGCAGCAGCTTGTCATTTGTCACCTGCATTGCCCAGGAGTGTACTGAAGTCAGCTCTTGTTAACCCCTTCCTCCCCATGCATAGAGAATTGTCCCTCACACAGCCCCAGCAATTCCAGCACTCTGATATGCAATGTCACCCTTCCCAATTCCTTCTCCACTGTCTAGATAGAGATACAGCTACATATTTCTATGAAGTTAGATGGAGGGACGAATGAGTGAATGAAAGGTGTCTGAGCCATATCACCTCATTCACGATGAGATCTGTACCCCAGCACTGAGAGGGAATCTACTGAGCATCTTGGTCCACCGCTGAATGCAGTAGACTGGAATTTTGGCCACAGGAGAAACAGAAGGGGGCTTTACCCTCCACCAACTTTAATCAGGACCTGAATAGATGAAATAATCTTCTAAATGTTCCTCTACCCCTTCCAGTTAGCCACATCCTCTCCCACCTCTGGTTTTTCTCTCCCTCCTTTCTACCTTTTGCAGCATCAGAAGAGGTAAGTGAACCAGTTTCTCGTCCATCACTAACACTTATCTCTATAGCGAAGTTGAGCATGGTGCCGATCCCAACTGTTCATGGGAAAGAGAGATGGAGACTTCTAAACTGGATTCTCCTGATCATGTGCCTCCGAAAAAGTGATTGAGCTTTATTTCCTTTACCGTTAACTGGGATCTGCCGGTCTACATGTAAAGTTCTCCTCAGCGCGGCCTTCAGGTCTTTGCTCCTTAGGCTGTAGATTAAGGGGTTTAGTAAGGGGGTGATTAGTGTATATATCACAGTGACTGCTTGGTTCAATGTAAGAAGATTAGTTGTGTTAGGAACATAGTAGATAAATGTTACTGATGCATAAAATATGAAAACCACAGTCAGGTGAGTCGTACAGGTGGAGAAAGCTTTACGTTTTCCATCAGCAGTGCGAATTTTGAGCACTGTACTTAAAATTTTAATATATGGGTAAAATGTGGCAACAAAAGCTACAGTTCCAAGAAGAACCCCAACAATTACTACTACAAGAACATTGATGGAAGAATCAGTGCAAGAAATTCGGAGTAAATGGGGCAGATCACAAAAGAAATTCTGGATGAAGTTGGGACCACAGAACGTCAACCTCTTTAAAAGTAAAGTACAAATAGTGGGGGCGAGGAGACCAGAAGACCAAACCAAAGACACCATCTGAGTACACATGCCCCAAGACATGACGTTAGAGTAGTGAAGTGGATGGCAGATGGCTACGTACCGGTCATAGGACATAGAAGACAACAAGAAAACTTCTGAGCTCCCAAAATAGATCACAAAGAAAATTTGTGCTATACAGTCTGGGAAAGACATGGACCAATGTTGGGTGGAGAGATCAAATAGCATCCTTGGGCCAGTGACCGAGGAGTAGGACATGTCCAAGAATGCTAAGTTTCCAAGAAAGAAATACATGGGAGTATGAAGATGAGCACAAGTAATAACTAGAAGGATGATAAGAAAGTTGGTGAAGAAGGTCATCAGGTAGATGAGGAGGAAGACGATGAAGAGAACATAGATGGTCTTCTGATTATTCGATAGACTCATGAGAAGAACGCTGGAGATTGTTGTTTGGTTCTTCATCGTTCCACTGTAAGTATCCTCGAAATGTATCAATTTAAGAAAACTGATGGCCACAGTGAAACATTAGAAGATATTAATAGAATATATGATCCCAACAGGTGAACATCTCGCCTTGGATATAAAATTGACTATACGTACAGCTAATGGCATCCTTCATTTTAAAGTCATCAGTTCTCCCAGGAGCATACGCCACAGAGGCCCAAACCACTGCTTTGCATATCCACAAATAAAATAATAAGGTCTCAAGATGCTCATTTTCACGGTAGTTTATAGTGTAGGATTTTGCAGATTTTTTTAACCAGTGAATATCCACAAAGCACAAAGAAAAAATCTCATGTTCTAGAACACTACATGGGCCATCACTCTTGAATAGCTCAGCAGAGAGCATTCCGATTTGGTCTTCTTTACAATCCACCAATAAATTTGAGCCATTAAATACAGTAGCTTAACCCCTTCCATGCCAAGCTGCTTTTCAAGGGGTTGTTTAGTCACTTAGATTTTTTTGGAAAGTTTACTTGCCCTAACCAACTCTCCCACTGGAAATGCCCCAAAGAAAAAACAGGAGAAAACTATAGCAAATAGTTTGGACTCATAATCAAACACACAGACAAAAAGGACTACATCGATGCAAAGGCCAACATAATTGGTGGCCTAGAGTCCAATGAATGCTTCTGTCTTTTTAAAACTTTCATGGCCTGATGTAGCCTAAAAGATTTAGTGACAAATGGGCAGCCTGCAAGAGGAAAACCAAATGCAGCCAGCCATTGTGTACACTGATGCCGACAGACCCAAATCAACAGTATGAACTACATAGTCCTCTGGCATCAACTCCAAGGTCCCCGGCCATCCAGTTATGACCCCCCAGCTGGCTTCTGGCTCCTGCAATTCACTCCCCTTCATAAGCTTGTCCTGTGATTGAAACAAAAGACATCAGGATGAATTCTGATATCAAGGATCAACAATGGTTGGGAAGGGCTTGCTTCTCCCATGACTTCAGCCTCGGAGCTTCCTTCCTGAAACTGTCCAACTGAAAGCATAAGAGCATCAACCATTCAGTACAGAACCTCCGGCACATTCTGTGGTCAAAATTTTAGGTTCAAACAGAAGTATTGCAACACTAACTTCCTTAATACCTGAAATACAGGGTCAGATCCTGTTTGACAGGTTGTTCACAGTGTGAACAGTGCCCGTATCATCACACTCTCATTTCCTTGAACTCTTCTTTCCACAAATGGGCTGCAACCAGGATGGGAGAAATCTCAAGATAGGCGAGTTTCATTGTGCTTTAACTCCTTGAATACCAGAGGTTTTTTCCTTTTCCTTTTTCTTCCCTGTCTTCACGCAACCATAACTTTTTTTATTTTTCATCTCACATAGCTGTATGAGGGCTTGTTTTTTGCAGGACAAGTTGCACTTTCTAATGAGACTATTTAATATTGCATACAATGTAGTGGAAAGCAGGAAAATAATTCCAAATGGGGTGGAATTGCAAAAAACAAAAATGCAATTCTGCCACAGTTGTGTCCTTACAGTGTCACCTTAAACTGACCTGTGTCCTTCATTCTCTGGGTCAGTACAATTACAAAGATACTACATACATTGTCATGTGTTTTAATACAAAAAATAAAATAAATATTTTTTCTTTAATTGCCATATTCTGACCCCCATAACCTTTTTATAGTTATGTCTATCCAGATGTGTGGGGGCTAATTTTTTGCAGGATGTTCCACAGTTTTTATTGATACCCTTTTTGGAGTGTGTGTGACCTTTTGATCACATTTTATTGGGCAACTGAAGCAATAAAAAAAATGGTGAATTGGCTATTTTGTATTTTTTTTATTACACCATTCGCCATATGGGATATATATTTTTATATTTTAATAGTTTTTGGACACAGCAATGCCCACAATGTGTATTTTTTTATGTGGTTTAAATTTTTTTTTTTTTTATATTTTTTAAAAAGTTTATAAACTTGCTTAGACTGTAATTTCATAGAATTAGTGTGCACTTCCAGGCTTTTTACCATTTAGATGCCGTGGTCACATTTGGCCATAGCATCTAAAGGGTTAAATGCCAGCAATCGGTATTGTTGACGGTCGCAAACATTAACCCAGGGTCTCGTCTGCTGTTTGAAACAGCAGAGACCCGCTGACTATGGTGCCAGCAAATGGGAAACATATTCAAAGCCTCTCCCAGCGTTGTACATGTATACAGTATTATAGTAGTTATATTCTTGTACATAGGAGCAGTGTTATAGTAGTTATATTCTTGTACATAGGAGCAGTGTTATAGTAGTAGTAGTATAGCACTTTACTCAGGACCATTCGTGTATCTCTATTTAGGCTCAAGTGTTCGGTTGCCCCCAAGATACAAGTCATGGGATCTTCTGATATTTGAACCTTCAAAATTCGGTATATAGTATCTGTTATCTCTGTCCAGTATCTGAACAGTCTTGGGCATCTCCAGAAACAATGTATTAAATCAGCATTCTCTCCCCCACATTTTATACAATCATCCGAAACTCTAACACCCATTCTTTTCAATATCCATGGGGATTGATGCAACCTATGAACTACAAAAAATTGTGAGATCTTATGTGAGCCCCTATTTGAGATTCCAGAATAATTTTTTAAAGCATCGTTCCATTTTTCTTCCGTAAAGAATTGAAGTTCATTTTCCCATTTTTTCCTGGCAAGTATTGTAACCCGTTTCTTTTTTCCCTCCATCAATATCTTGTATCTTTTTGCCGTTATTCCTCCTCTTTCACCCACGTTGGTAAATTTGTGCAATAACTCAGATCTTTCCATCGTTTATTTATCCTCTTGCATAACTGACCTCAATGCGTTCCTAAGCTGAAAATATTTATATATGTCCTTTTGCGGTATACCAAACTCTCTAACCACTGTGTTAAAGTCTTTCAGTTTACCCTGTTCAAATATCTGGTTTAAGTATTTCATCCCATTTTTTTCCCAGTCTATATACGTCTTAATCCCTTGCAGTTCCTTAAGGTTAATATTTTTCCAAATAGGTGTATATTGCAAAAACCCTTTAATCTCTAGTATTTTTTTAATTTCCACCCATACATATTCCAATAAATTTAAAACTCTGTTTCCGATGCTATTTCTCCCCGGTGTACCTGATTCCAACACCTCTAAAAAGTTCCATTCTTCTTTCCACCCCAATCTATTTACTACCTGCCTACCCACTAAACCATCTAAACTACTTTTTATATGACCATATTGTGTAATTATATAATAAAAAAAACAATTCGGAACTGCTAATTCACCTTCTCTCACTGGGAGCTGGAGTATCTCTCTCTTTATTCTGGGAATCATACCTTTCCAAAGGAAATCTCCCATTAAACTATCAAGTAGTCTAAAAGTACCCTGCGGCAGCCTAACTGGGGCATTTTGAAGAACATACAATATTTTAGGGAGGAAAACAATTTTTTATTAAATTTACACGACCCTGTATTGATATTGGTAATCTACGCCAGACATGTATTTTGGCCCTAAGTTCTTTTAAAAGGGGGAGTACATTTAATTTTTCATATTCTTCTATGTTTCCAGAAATCTGTATCCCTAAGTATTTAAAGTTTTCTTGTTTTCCCAACACCTGTACCTTTAAATCCCCCTGTGGTTGTGCATCTCCCAACATCAACATATATGATTTCCCCCAATTAATATTTAATCCAGAAAAACAACCAAACTTATCTATTATGTCTATAACTCTATTAAACTGATCCCCAGTATTGTGCATAAATAACAAAATGTCATCCGCGTACATTAACAATGTTTCCTCCCCACCCTCATAGTGAAAACCTTTAATCTCCCTGTCATTTCTTATTATGCATGCCAAAGGTTCAATCGCAATAGCGAATAATAGTGGAGAGAGAGGGCATCCCGCCTAGTGCCCCGATATAGGGCAAGGGGCAGGGACAAGCTCCCGTCCACCATCACTCTAGCTCGAGGATTGTGATATATTAACTGTATCCATCTTATAAATCCCTCCCCTATACCGACCTTTTTTAATACTGCCCATAAATATTCCCATTCAATACAGTCGAATGCCTTTTGGGCGTCCAATGATAGTACAGCTTTCTCCCCCGCTTCTGTTCTATTGGCTTCAATATTTAAAAACAACCTTCTTATGTTTGAGTATATCGTTCTACCAGGTATGAAGCCTGTTTGATCTTCATTTATTACACCTTCTTTTTAGCCTCATCCAGTGTTGTTTTTAATTCAGGTACTAACACCTGGGAGAAGGTTTTATATATTTCAAAAGGAAGCCTTTTTGGGCCTGAGATATCTCCCTAAGGGGAATCTAGTCTAGATATAAATCTAATTCTTGTTTTGAGTATTGTACCTTGGACTTATATACCTCCTGAAAATATTCCAGGAACACTTCTTTAACTCCTTCAGGTGTATTAATTATTTCACCCATTTTATCTTTAATCGCCCCTATCCAGAATTTCTCTCTTTGATTTCTTGCTATATTTGCAAAAATTTTACCAACTTTTTCTCCCTCTGTGGCTAACTGAATCTCTTGAAAAAGTAATTCTTTCCTACTTCTCTCCATTTGATATACCTTTCCCTAGTAGTTTTTTTTCCAGTACTTCACTTTTTTACAAAGCAATCCTCTTAAATATGCTTTAGCAGTATCCCAAACAATTAACCTACTCGCGGAATAATTATTCTCCCTAAAAATTTTTTTTAGTTCTTCCATTATACTTTCTTTATCTGGAATCATTGGTAGCCAATGGGGGTTGAACTTAAACGGTGGTAAAGCCTTCTTTGTATTCAGATCTAGTTCCATTACCACCGCATTGTGGTCTGATAGGGCCATGGGCAAGTACTTTATTTTAATCCTGTTGTAAGACATCAAATTTTTATTTCCCAGGGCCATATCTATTCTAGACCAAGTTTGATGTGTTTTGGAATAACAGGAATACATGATTTCATCCGGGTTCTGGAGGCGCCAAACGTCAATCCAGTTAAATTCATGGGCTAGTTTATAAAAATCTACTTCTTGTGTTCTTCCCCCTCTGCTAGACGTTCTATCCCTGAGTGGATCCATTACTGCGTTATATTAATCTCCTATCGCAATCATTATGGATTCCTGTCTATTCAACATGAATCCATACAATTGATACAAAACATCTGGCTTATATGGTGGAGGGATATAGATATTTGCAATTACCATTTTACCCCCTTCTATATTACAATATAGAAAGAGGTACCTGCCATAATCATCGGCCTCATATGCCAGACACTCAAATTTAATTTTATTATGAATCAAAATTGAGACCCCTCTTGAATAAGTGGTATATACGGAATGGTAACTTTCCCCTATCCATCTCTTCTGCAACCATCTTAAAGATTTCTTATCCAAATGTGTCTCCTGTAAGCAAATGATGGCTGGCAGGAACCTCTTCATCCACTCAAGGATAGCATATCTCTTTACTCTCTCCCGTAGACCTCTCGTATTCAACGAGACAATCCTAACCATCTAGCAGAGGGAGAAAAGCAGAATATAAAAGGAAAAAAAAGTATTCTAGTAGTTATATTCTTTGTCAAATTTCTTTTTATTGAATAAAGATGACAACAAAGGAAAGGATCTGACCCCTCTCCACAATGCACAATCATTACATATACAATAAAGCATACATAGACATGCAACACATTTAATTACATCAGGCAATACATTCGAGTTTACCATCATGGTACACGTGATGTGAAGTATTAGACAAACGTCCTGTGCTAACAGTCTCGTATGTATAAAGTGCCCTACCTATCAGGGTGCTATGTGCAAATAAGGCTCAGACTTTAATCAAGTATATACAGGTTGGGTACTACTATTACGTGTGTAGTTCTGTCTCCTGGTGACTAAGCAAACCTAGTCCATTTCGACTGAGAAGTGTGCAAAGGCTATGAAGAGGACCAGGATTCAGGTGTGGCAGGGAGAGAAAAGGAGGGGGGGAAGATCACAATCCCGCAACTGGGGATGGGGGGGGGGGGAACAGAACAAGTAGGCCCTGTGTGGGGGCCCTCCTGGACTCGCATGTCTCAAGTGCTTTCTATTAGAACAATGCCTTAGAAGAACTCTAATAGGCGGTACCACTGTCTAGCGGACTAGAATGAGCTCAGAAGCGGGTAGCAAGTATTGTACAGACTCATTGTCCATAACCCACATCTCTCTACCCCCGACTCCTAAATGTCAGCCAAGGGGTCCAAACTTTCAAGTGATTCTCGTGTCGTCTGGCTTCCCACCCAGCCAGCTCCTCCAGTCTGCACAACTGGTCCACTTTCACCTCCCAGTGCGATAGAGATGGCGGGTCCTCACTAAGCCATTTCTGTGGTATAAGTAGCCTTGCTGCCTGTATCAAGTGCGTAGGTAAGTTTCGTTTAGATGGAAACAAGGCCGGTGTGGGAAGCCAGAGAAGCACTAGTTCTGGTGTCAGCTGGATGTGAGTGTTCATAACTTTATCTATTGTAGCTGAAACCCCATCCCAGTACAGGCGAAGTTTTGGGCAAGCCCAGAATATGTGGGATTGCGTTCTAGACGCTTCTTTGCACCTCCAGCACAGGTCCAAAGTACTGAGGCCCTTGGTGAATAGTTGCATAGGGGTCTGGTACCACTGGGTCAGCGTCTTGTATGAGTGCTCCTGCACCCTCACGCATCTCGAAAAGCCATGTGAGTGTGCGTGAACGCGCAGAATATCGGTCTCAGAGAAATCTAGATCTAATTCAGTAGCCCAAGTCTTTAAGTAGTATGGGATCCCTGTAGGGGCTTGTACATTAAGTGCTAAGTATAACTTAGAGATCACTTTACTAGGGGGAGAGTCCAGCTGCAGTAGCTTCTCAAACCAAGTATTGTCTGCTGTGCCCTGTCTACTATCCAGCAATGGCTTACTAACTGAGTTAAGTTCAATAGTATCTAGGAAGTTACTAGAAGACAGAACGCGGAGAATGGGGTGCTGTTCCTGAAGGGTGCCAGAAGCCCCGTCCAAGAATTCAGTAATGGTGTATTTGTGTAGTTTGCTCCACACTGGCGATATATTGTCTGCGGTGGGTCTGGCAATGAAAGGGGCAAGGTCAGCTGGCATCAGTGGTGACGGTGCACGAAGCAAGCTTCCGTCCTTATTCAGCTGTTTGATGACGGCCATCGTACCTTTAAGTAGAACGTGTGAGTGAAGCGAAGAGGAGTTCAAGCCCCACAACCCTGCTCTCTGCTTTCTATCGAGCTGGGAGATTTCATGCTCCCTACCCAAAATGTGTGACCAGGGGGCGTGTAAGTGCAACCACCTCTTCAGGTGTATGGCCTTATAATATAGCTGGGCATCAGGTAGAGCCATGCCTCCCTGGGCCTTCCTTAGTATCAGCATGCGATGTGCCAGTCTCGCCCCCCTCCCCCCCCAAAGGAATATGCTAAAAAGCCTTCTGATTTGTGTGAAGAAGGAAGAGGGGAGAAAGACAGGCAGCATCTGCATGGTGTACAATAACTTAGGCATAATGAATGCCTTCAGCAAATTCTTCCGGCCCATCCATGAGACATACGGGATCCGCAATGTGTGTAGCTGTTGCTGAATATCTTTCATTAACGTAGCGTAGTTTAATGGGAATATTTTATCTAAATTGCAAGGGATCTTGGTACCCAGGTAGGACAGGTGAGAAGTTTGCCACAGGAAAGGCGTTTTGGATTTGAGTAAGTGGATCTGCTTAGCGGGTGTAGACACATTCATGGCCTCTGACTTAGTATAATTTACTTTGAAGTTGGATACTTGCCCATACTGCTCAAACAAGGACAACAGACGCGGGAAGGCCTCGACCGGGTTGGAGACCATAACTAGAAGGTCGTCGGCATAAGCTGCGTTAAGATATTCAATGGAGCTATTCTCCGACTTAAGACCTCTAATACCGGGGTGTTCCCTAATAGCCTGAAGTAAGGTTTCCATTACAAGAATGTACAAGGCAGGTGACAAGGGACAACCCTGCCTCGTCCCATTCCTTATAGGGAAGGAAGGCGACAGGGTACCATTGACTCTAATCCTGGATCTTGGGTCACCATATAGTGACATGATAGCCCTTTGAAACTGTTGGGGAAAGCCGAATTTCTGCAGGGTACTCGTCATATAGGCCCAGTTTACCCGGTCAAAGGCCTTCTCCGCATCTATACCAAGCAGGACCAGAGGGAGGCGTTTGTTTACTGCTAGCTGTATAGTGGATAAAATTCTACAGGAGTTATGACTGCCTTCCCTACCAGGCACAAAACCCGCCTGTTCGGGGTTAATGAGTTTCGGTAGAAGAACACTTAGCCTAGTTGCCAGGAGTTTCGCCCAGACCTTAACGTCTACATTTAAGAGCGAGATTGTGTCACGGCTGAGGATGGGGGAAACCCTCAGCCGTGCGATGCCAGGTGTTGTAGTGGCTACTCGGCCATGAGCACAGGATAGGGAGCAGGTCACCTCCTACAGCATCCCTACCCTGACCCTAACTCCTAACCTGCATGGGCCGACCTTTAAGGTAGGAGGGCCCATGCGCAGGAACCTCGGAGCCCTATCTTACCCTCCGCAGATCCCTGCGCTAGGAGCTGGGTAAGACGACCTACTCCTCCTTGACACGGAGGAGCAGGAGTCTCAACGGCCAAGCTGTTGGGAAGAGGGGAACAGAAACAACAATACGGAAATGGCAGGCGAACAATAAGTTCACCAACCTGCCACAGCCTTGCTGACTGGATCCCCACACAAACAGGGATCCAGAACCGTATGCTGCACAGAAACATATAAAGGTCCCAACAGAAACAACTTGCTACAACACACACATAAAGACATAGGCATACATTAAATCTATGACCACAGTGGTGGCTCTCACAGGCAGAATGGGAAACACAGGAGGCTGCTCCAGCTAGCAAGGCTGCAGCAACCTACTGAAGCCTGCAAGAGACTCAGGAAATATAGGCCCAAGTGGCCACACCCAACGGAAGGACACACCCAGTGACATCACACACACTGGGAAGGGAGTTAACCCTTCCAACACCACAGAAGGGGAACTCACCAAACATACAGGGGAAGTGACCAAACTAAGATCACCCTGTGGCTGTTGCCGCTGGCAACGACACGGGTGGCAGCCGTCCTGGGAGACAGCCCGAAGGCCGAGACAGTGCCACCACATGTACATTACCAAACGTTGCCACGGGCAGCCACAGTGAAAGGACGATGTCCGTGCGCACCAAACATACTACAGTGCACACCAGACATACAAACAAAGTGCATCCACACACGCACACAACTCCCCGGGAACCGCACACAAAGCTGTTGTCTGCGGCAACCGCACTGAGGCCAACTACATCATGCCTCAGCTGCGGTTGACACAACAACCACAACCGCGGGCAACTGTATGCGGCTCCCAAGGAGTCACGACCATAACCGTGGCCGTGACAGATTGGTCTATAGCTGCCACATGATTTTGGGTCCTTTCCGGGTTTAGGGAGAATAGTGACTGTGGCCTCGAGGGATTGCTTAGGCAGGCTAGACCCATTCATGAGCTCATTGCACCAGGCAGTCATGTAGGGAGTAAGGGTACTTGCAAATTTTTTAAAGTATCCCACCGGGAAGCCGTCAGGGCCCGGGTTCTTCCCTATTGGCATAGATCCTAGTATGCTAGTGATCTCTTTTTCTGTTACAGGGGAGAGCAGCGCTTGGCCTTCCTCCTTTGTCAAGGATGGGAGGTGAAGATGTTGTAGAAAATTATCTATCAGCGTGCTCCTATCCGCAGTAGACCCAGGTACTTCCTCAGGGAGACCATATAGGCCGCGGTAGAATTTCTGAAATTCGTCTGCTATATCTGATGTTTTATGCACGGTAGTGCCATCATTCGTGTTAATTCCCGCTATGTACATCGACTCCTTCTTTTGCTTAAGAAGGGAGGACATGAGTTTCGTGCCTTTGTCCCCATGGGAATAAAAGCGAAATTGCGAATATTGATACGTTTTAGCATATCCAACGTTCAGGTGGTCTGTCAGCTGCTTACGCAATATGGTCAGCTGCTCTTGGGCCGTCAGGGCTCTAGAACGTTTATGCACTGACTCAATAGCGGCAATCTTTTTAAGTAAAGAATTTAAGTACTCCTGTCTGTCCTTTTTAACTTTAATGCCCAGTGCAATGAGCTCACCCCTCATGACCTGCTTGTGCGTCTCCCAGACAGTTGTGAATGGCATACCTTCTGTGCAGTTCTCTTTAAAGAACCAGATCATTTTCTGGTTGAGGTTGTCTAGGTCTGCTTTTTTGTCCAAAAGTGTCTCATTTAACCGCCACTGTCTGGCATGTGTCGGCAGAGTCGGGAACTGGAGGGAGGCAGTCACTGGTGCATGGTCAGAGACCACTATGGGTTCAATGGTAGATCTCTCCACCCTGTCAGCACAGCTACCCGAAATCAGGACATAGTCCAACCTCTTATAAGTATTATGCGGGGCTGAAAAGAAAGTATAATCTCTTTCGGCAGGGTGGAGCAATCTCCATGCGTCCACTAAATTGACATCAGCCAAGTATGTGTTAACCCGTCCCAAGGCCGCCTGAGTCAATTGAGACGTGCCATCAGACGCGTCTACCAAGGGGTTTAGAGTCATATTAAGATCGCCTCCTATTAACCTGATTCCTTCCGCAAAAGATGCGAATGTCTTCAGGGTGTTAATGAGCCATTTTGTCTGGCCACGGTTAGGGCCATATAGACTGGCAAGGGTCACTACCTGGGTACCAATTGTGCCCTTAACAAATACATACCGCCCGTCCGGATCGGTTTGTGTGCAATTTAATTGGAAAGGGACTCTCCTCGATATAGCAATACCCACCCCCCTTGCTGCTCTACTGTACTCGCTAGTATACCAGTGCTGGAAGTAATTTTTGGGAAGAGTGGGAACATGCGCCGACTTAAAGCGCAATTCTTGCAGGAAACAGACATCTGTGTGCAATTTCCTCATCATGCGAATTACCTGTGACCTCTTCTGCGGGGTGTTGAACCCCCTAACATTAAATGAGGTACATTTAATCAGTGCCATAGTACAAATTAGATGGGTACCATAGAGCTACCAGCAGTACGGGTACATGCGTGTGACCAGGGAAACATGAGAAAACAGTAATCATTAACAACAACCAAATAATGGAGTAGATCTCCAACTTATGGATCAGATGACTTGTGCCCAACGCGCAGCCCATCAGAAGGAGGCAAAGCGCGAATGGCCCAAGCCAGCCGTATTGAAGGCGCTCGCACCAGGATTGCGCCAAGAAATCCCTGGTGGTCGTCATTTGAGTCCGTGTACAAACCACGGTGGGGGGGAGGGAGCCAATTAGTCTCCCACGCCATAGCAAACAGAGTCATATAGAAAACAAATAGCTTATTTACCTAGCTATCAATCTAATGGTCAAGCTAACCCTAAGGCTCTTTAGCAGGCCCAGACAGACCATACCACTTTACCCCAGCAATTAAGTAGTGCGACAAGTCATATGAACCGCTACCATCTACTATAATAGGAAAACGTGATGCACATAAAGCTGCCTGTGGTGCAGTTGCACACCATATCAATGGTGCAAGGGATGGCCCTGCATGGGGATTTACCGTGGACCACCCAGCCGGGTCGGACCACCTAGGAGCTGCACGACCGCCACCCAGCACTCAGTTGTATCTCAATCTGGGCTCTGCAACCCGGAGTAACAGTTGGACACCTCCCTATAGGTAGTAAACAAACAGGCATATATAGTGCAGAGTATACTTGCATAACCAAACGTTGAAAGTGTCTATGACACGAGTCGGCCCGAGTTCTCTGGTTCAGGCAGCCGCCCTCAGCCAGCAAGGTGATCGCTGCAAACCAGGCATACTAATCAGGGCCTGTTGTTAAATCTTCTTTTCGCCGCCGCTTTGATTCACCTCTGCTCCGATGGCAATTCAGGCAGTGGGACTCCCGTATCTGCAGACGGGAGCCATGACGGGATGTCCAGGGGGGTTGTCTGCAGCAGAGTCCATGCCGCTGGTAGGTCCGCCGGGGTGCGGATTGTGCACCTTTTACCCTCAGATGAGAAGGTCAATCCAAATGGGAAGAGCCACTTGTAGGGAAGCTTGATAGCCCTCAGATGGTCTGTGAGCGGCCTCAGGGTTCTCCGCTTGGCTAATGTCGACGGTGCTAAGTCCTGAAACAGGAGAACTTTGGCTCCTTCATAGAGCGGTTCTTTCTGCTCCCTGGCGGCCTTAAGGATCGCCGCTGTATCGGTGTACCGCAGGAGACCACAGACTACGTCTCTCGGTGGGTCAGTGTCCTTCGGCTTCGGCCGCAATGCACTGTGGAAGTGCTTCGTGCGGTACTAGCTCTGGGAGACCCCGCAGCCTGATATTCTTCCTCCGACTGCGGTTCTCCTGGTCTTCTATTATAGCATACGCAGTGTCCAGGGAGGAGGCAAGCGCCGTGCTGTTGTCACCCAGCGTCTGGGCAAAAGTTAGTATGGCCTCTTGTGTGTGCTCCAACTTCTCCACACGGTGCCCAATGTGCTTCACGTCGCTCTTGATTTCGTTCAAATCTTGAATCACCGGAGCTAACGCTGAGGTCAGGGCTTGCTGTATGAATTGGCACGAAATGGGTGCCGAGGAAGAATCACGGGACCCAGCGTCTATAACTGAGGAGACGCCGTCCGCTCCCTCTGCGTCCTGTAGCCGGGCCTCGTGCTCCGGCGGCGCCATCTTGGCAGCACTCGCGGCTGGAGGCTTCTTATGCAGAAATTTGTCCATTTCTTGTGGCCCGCGGTCCGATCTGTGGGGTTCAGGCGTGCCACTGGGTATATATCGACCCACTTTGCCCATTCTTTCGGAGCTAGATAGCAATATTAACTAGTTTGCTGGCTCACATGGAGAGGAGCTCTCTCACATGCGTCTGGCTTGGCCGGAAGTCAAGCTCCGCCCCTAGTAGTTATATTCTTGTACATAAGAGCAGTATTATAGTAGTTATATTCTTGTACATAAGAGCAGTATTATAGTAGTTATATTCTTGTACATAGGAGGCAGTATTATAGTAGTTATATTCTTGTACATAGGAGGCAGTATTATAGTAGTTATATTCCTGTACATAGGAGGCAGTATTATAGTAGTTATATTCTTGTACATAGGAGGCAGTATTATAGTAGTTATATTCTTGTACATAGGAGGCAGTATTATAGTAGTTATATTCCTGTACATAGGAGGCAGTATTATAGTAGTTATATTCTTGTACATAGGAGCAGTATTATAGTAGTTATATTCTTGTACATAGGAGCAGTATTATAGTAGTTATATTCTTGTACATAGGAGCAGTATTATAGTAGTTATATTCTTGTACATAGGAGCAGTATTATAGTAGTTATATTCTTGTACATAGAAGCAGTATTATAGTAGTTATATTCTTGTACATAGGAGCAGTATTATAGTAGTTATATTCTTGTACATAGGAGCAGTATTATAGTAGTTATATTCTTGTACATAGGAGGCAGTATTATAGTAGTTATATTCTTGTACATAGAAGGCAGTATTATAGTAGTTATATTCTTGTACATAGGAGAAGTATTATAGCAGTTATATTCTTGTACATAGGAGCAGTATTATAGTAGTTATATTCTTGTACATAGGAGGCAGTATTATAGCAGTTATATCCTTGTACATAGGAGAAGTATTATAGTAGTTATAGTCTTGTAGATAGGAACAGTATTATAGTAGTTATATTCTTGTACATAGGAGCAGTATTATAGTAGTTATATTCTTGTACATATGAGCAGTATTATAGTAGTTATATTCTTGTAGATAGGAACAGTATTATAGTAGTTATATTCTTGTACATAGGAGCAGTATTATAGTAGTTATATTCTTGTACATAGGAGCAGTATTATAGTAGTTATATTCTTGCACATAGGAGCAGTATTATAGTAGTTATATTCTTGTACATAGGAGCAGTATTATAGTAGTTATATTCTTGTACATAGGAGCAGTATTATAGTAGTTATATTCTTGTACATAGGAGCAGTATTATAGTAGTTATATTCTTGTACATAGGGGCAGTATTATAGTAGTTATATTCTTGTACATAGGAGGCAGTATTATAGTAGTTATATTCTTGTACATAGCAGGCAGTATTATAGTAGTTATATTCTTGTACATAGCAGGCAGTATTATAGTAGTTATATTCTTGTACATAGGAGCAGTATTATAGTAGTTATATTCTTGTACATAGGGGCAGTATTATAGTAGTTATATTCTTGTACATAGGAGGCAGTATTATAGTAGTTATATTCTTGTACATAGGAGCAGTATTATAGTAGTTATATTCTTGTACATAGCAGGCAGTATTATAGTAGTTATATTCTTGTACATAGCAGGCAGTATAATAGTAGTTATATTCTTGTACATAGGAGCAGTATTATAGTAGTTATATTCTTGTACATAGGAGGCAGTATTATAGTAGTTATATTCTTGTACATAGCAGGCAGTATTATAGTAGTTTTATTCTTGTACAGTCACTCAGAATTGAGAAAGCTCGTTGGAAGAACGAGTGAAACCTTTTCAAGAAATCTACAGTAAGTATGTACGGCGCTGTGATCGGGCGGGTGCAGGAGATGCGCTCGCCTGATCCACGGCAGGGGTCCGGCAGTCACTGATAGCCGAACCCCTGCTGAATGCGTCGGCATCAGTGAAATCACCGATGCCGGCTCATTAATCCTTGATGTGCCACGGTCAGCACTGACCGCGGCACATGTTATATCCTTGCAGGTATCGGAGCTTCCATCGGGTCCCCGTACGGCTGTGTGCATGGGGACCCCATGGCAGGGAAGGCCTTCCTTAGGCATCGTGGCTGCTTTCCGGGAAAGCCTGTGAGATCCAGCCCCCTGGAAGTCACAGGCAAACAGGCTGTAAGGCAAAAATACACTTAGAGCCAATGCATCACAATACAGAAGTATTGTGATGCATTGTAAAGGGGATCAGACCCCTAAAAGAGTGGGACAAAAAATAAGGGTAATAAAATTAAAGTTTAAAGTAAAAAAAAAGCGTCCTTTTCCCAAAATAAAGTTAATAAAAATATCGATCGGCTCAATAAAAATATATCATGACCTAACCCTTTAAATGTACACCGTCAAAAAAATAAAATAAAAACTGTGCTAAAAAAAAATAATTTTTGTCACCTTACATCACTAAAAGTGCAACACCAAGCGATCAAAAAGGCGTATGCCCCCCAAAATAGTACCAATATGACCGTCACCTCATCCTGCAAAAAATTATATCCTAACTAAGACAATCTCCCCAAAGATTAAAAAAACTATGGAGACACTAAAACATGATTTTTTGGGGTTTTAAAAATTATATTATTGTGTAAAACTTACATAAATAAAAAAAAGTTGACATATTAGGTATCTGCGTGTCCGTAAGAACCTGCTTTATAAAAATATCACATGAACTAACCCCTCAGGTAAACACCATAAAAAAAATATATAAAAAAAGCCAATTTATGTCACCTTACATCACAAAAAGTGTAATAGCAAGCAATTAAAAAATCATATGCACCCCAAAAATATCAAACTGTCATCTCATCCCGCAAAAATGATACCCTACCTAAGACAATCACCCAAAAACTGAAAAAAACTATGGCTCTCAGAATATGGAGACACTAAAACATGATTTTTTGGGGTTTCAAAAATTATATTATTGTGTAAAACTTACATAAATAAAAAAAGTTGACATAATAGGTATCTCCGCATCCATCATAACCTGCTCTATAAAAATATTTCATGAACTAACCCCTCAGGTAAACACCATAAAAAATAAAATAAAAACCGTGTCAAAAAAGCTATTTTTTGTCACCTTACATCACAAAAAGTGTAATAGCAAGTGATCAAAAAGTCATATGCACCCTAAAATAGTGCCAATCATACCGTCATCTCATCCCACAAAAATAATACCCTACCTAAGACAATCACCCAAAAACTGAAAAAACTATGGCTCTCAGACTATGGAGACACTAAAACATGATTTTATTGTTTAAAAAAATGATATTATTGTGTAAAACTTACATAAATAAAAAAAATAGAAATACTAGGTATTGCCGCATCCGTAAGAACTTTCTCTATAAAAATATCACATGACCTAACCCCTCAGGTGAACACCATAAAAAAATAAAAATAAAAACCGTGTCAAAAAAGCTATTTTTAAACACCTTACATCACAAAAAGTGTAATAGCAAGCAATCAAAAAGTTATATGCACCCCAAAATAGTGCCTATCAAATCGTAATCTCATCCCGCAAAAATTAGCTCCTACACAAGACAGTTGCCCCCCAAAAAAATAAAAAATACTGCTTTCAGAATGTAGAGACAATAAAAAAAATCATTTTTTTCAAAAATGCTTTACTATGTAAAACTGAAACAAACAACCCAAAAAGTAGTCAGATTTGGTATTGTCGCATCCGTAACAACCTGCTCTATAAAAATACCACATGATTTAACCTGTCAGATGAATGTTGTAAATAACAATAATAAAGACAGTGCCTAAACAGCTATTTTTCGTTACCTTGCCTAACAAAAAGTGTAATATAGAGCAAACAAAAATCATATGTACCCTAAAATAGTACCAGCAAAACTGCCACCTTATCCTGTAGTTTCCAAAATGGGGTCACTTTTTTGGGGAGTTTCTACTCAAGGGGTGCATCAGGGGGGCTTCAAATGGGACATGGGGTCAAAAAATAGTCCAACAAAATCTGCCTCCCTAAAAGCATATGGCATTCCTTTCCTTCTGCGCCCTGCCATGTGCCCGTACAGCAGTTTACGACCACATATTGGGTGTTTCTGTAAACTACAGAATCAGGGCCATAAATGTTGAGTTTTGTTTGGCTGTTAACCCTTGCTTTGTAACTGGAAAAAAACTGGAATTTTTTTTATTAAAATGGAAAATCTGCCAAAAAAGTAACATTTTGAAATTTTATCTATATTTTACATCAATTCTTGTGGAACACCTAAAGCAGTGATGGCTAACCTTGGCACTCCAGCTGTGGTGAAACTACGACTCCCAGCATGTTCCATTTATTTCTATAGAGTTTTGAGAGCAGCCAAGCAAGGGGGGCATCTTGGGAGTTGTAGTTTTACCACAGCTGGAGTGCCAAGGTTTGCCATCACTGACCTAAAGGGTTAAAAAAGTTTGTAAAATCAGTTGTGTATACCTTTAGGGGTGCAGTTTCTAAAATGGGGTCATTTTTGAGAGTTTCTACTCTAGGGGTGCATCAGGAGGTCTTCAAATGTGACATGGCAGCTTAAAATTATGCCAGTGAAATCTGCTTTGCAAAAACCGTATGGCATTCCTTTCCTTCTGCGCAATACCGTGTGCCCGTACAGCAGTTTACAACCACATATGGCATGTTTCTGTAAACTACAGAATCAGAGCAATAAATATTGAGTTTTGTTTGGCTGTTAACCCTTGCTTTATTAGTGTAAAAAATTTATTAAAATTGAAAATCTGCCCAAAAAGTGAAATTCCGACATTTCATCTCTATTTTCCATTAATTCTTGTGAAACACCTAAAGAGTTAACAAAGTTTATAAAATCAGTTTTGAATACCTTGAGGGCTGTAATTTCTAAAATAGGGTCATTTTTGGGTGGTTTCTATTATGTAAGCCTCACAAAGTGACTTCAGACCTTAACTGGTCCTTAAAAAGTGGGTTTTGGAAATTTTCTGAAAAATTTCAAGATTTGCTTCTAAACTTCTAAGCCTTCCTAACGTCCCCAAAAAATAAAATGGCATTCACAAAATGATCCAAACATGAAGTAGACATATGGGGAATGTAATAGCAAATAGTAATAACTATTTTTGGAGGTATTACTCTCTATTATAAAAGTAGAGAAATTTGGAAATTTGATAATTTTTCAAATTTATTCTAAATTAGCCATTTTTTATAAATAAAAATGATTTTTTTAAACTCTATTTTACCACTGCCATGAAGTACAATATGTGACGAGAAAACAATCTCAGAATGGCCTTGTTAAGTAAAAGCGCTTTAAAGTTATCACCACATAAAGTGACACATGTCAGATTTGTAAAAAATGGCCTGGTCCTTAAGGTGAAAAATGGAAGGGTCCTAAAGGGGTTAATGTAGAAAAAAAAAAAAAATCCTGTAAAGCCTATGAGCAATAAATAACTGTGCACCATTCTTCCATCTCTATTACCGCCCCAATATCCCCTTCCCATGATGCTTTAGATCTCACCTCACCCCTATTTACAGATGGCTTTAGCAAGTGCTTATATATACATGATGGGAAATTATTTTTTACGACTACTTAATAGCCTTTTTATTATTTAACGCACTACTATATTCCATAGCATTTTACAGACATGAACATCACTCTGTCCCCAGTGGAGCTCGAACGCTAAGGTCCCTATCAGTCTGTCTTTGGAGTATGGAAGGAAACTGGAGAACCCGGAGGAAACCCTCACAAACACAGGGAGAACAGACTCCATGTAGATGTTAACCTTGGTCAGATTCGAACCTAGGACCCCAGCACTGCAAGGTACCAGTGCTAACCACTGAGCCACCACGAACCATTGAGCCACCATGAACCACTGAGCCACCATGAACCACTGAGCCACGACTAACCACTGAGCCACCATGCTGCCCCTTTTTTATCTTCTATAAGTCAATATACATCTCACTCTATCCACCTCAATCTAATCGATAAAAGATGATCATGAGATACTAAGCTAAACTCTTCCTGCAGTTTACCAATTCTTTGGGGAACTGTTAGTGTTACATGCATGCACATGATAGATGGCTCTCTTGACAGCTTCCTTGAGGTCTTTGTTCCTAATGCTGTAGATCAGGGGGTTAAGTAAAGGGTTAATGAGGGCATATATCACGGACACCACCCTGTTAATGGTATAAAGATTACTCGTGGTGGGCACAAAATAGATAAAAATAATGGACCCATAGAAAATAAACACCACGGTGAGATGAGAGGTGCAGGTTGAGAAGGCTTTAAGCTTTCCATGTTTTGTCTGGATCCTGAGAATGGTGCTGAAGATGTGAATGTAGGGAATAAATGTAATAGAGAAGGCCCCAAAGCCCAGGCTTCCACCTACAATTAATGCAACTAAGACATTAATGAAGGTGTCGGTGCAAGATATCTGGAATAGATGAGGCAGGTCACAGAAGAAGTTGTGGATTGTGTTTGGACCACAGAAGGTCAATCTGAGTGAGAATAAAGTTTGGACCAGTGAATTGAGTAACCCAAGAACCCAAACCCCAAAGGCCATCTTGGTACAAACTGTCCAAGACATGATCTGAGAGTAGTGCAGAGGATAGCAGATGGCAATATATCTGTCATAGGACATAGCAGAGAGCAAGAAGAGTTCTGCACCTGCAAAGTAGATGAAGAAGAAGAGTTGGGTTGTGCAGGCTACAAGAGATATGGAGTGGTTCTTGGTGAGCAGGTCAACAAGGAGTCTAGGAGCTGTCACTGATGAGTAGGAGACGTCTATAAAGGCCAAGTTTCCAAGAAAGAAGTACATTGGATTATGAAGCCGAGAGTCAGTGAAGATGAAGACAATGATTAGGAAGTTGATGATGACGGTCAAGACATAGATGAAGAAGAAGACAACAAAGAGAAGATGTAGGTTGTGTGGATGATCTGAGAGGCTAATGGGGATAAACGCAGTGACCTTGGTCAAATTCTTCATTGCTTTGTATACAACCCTTCCTATGTCAACAGAATCTAATGACATGGGTCAAAGATCTTGTGGACATAAGTGGTCGGCACAGATGTCACCTGAAGAGTTCATATCGATCATGTGGAATTAATTCTGCCTGACTGATATACAGAAATATAGAGCTTTCTCTTCCCAGGAGATTTACAAGTCGATTTCTTCAAATTCCCAGAGCATTAATTATAATTTCATGGTTTGTGTGTTTGTCACTTGAGATCTGTAATTATTTTTCCAATTTTAAACTTGTAACAAATTTATGACAACACTCAGTATTCTCAGTGGTACGTACACTGGGCCGACAAGATACATTGACCCACTGTCCATCCATACAAAAACAATGCATACTGATTAGTATGGAGTGAGCATGCTCGGCCGAACTACTATATGTTTTCCTTCATTTTCAATACTTTTTCTTGTGACATCTGTCCAATACCTTCTGTGTCAGGGTCAGAGATTGGAGAAATATAAGTGAAAATTAATATTACTAATGTTAGTTAATAGTTAATTAATAACTATTTCTATAGAGGGTGTCTGCAGTGACTTGTGACATCTGTCCAATACCTTCTGTGTGTCAGGGCGACAGATAGGAAAAATATAAGTGAAAATTACTATATTTTTTCCATCATTTTCAATACTTTTTCTATAGAGGGTGTCTGTAGTGACTTGTGACATTTGTCCAATACCTTCTGTGTGTCAGGGCCAGATATAGGAAAAAATTAAAAGTGAAATCTATTTTCCTTTTTCCATACTTTTACGTACTTTTTCCATATACTGTGCTTGCTGTGAACTGACATCCGTGCCACATCTTGTGTGTCAAGCATGCATATAACATTTAATATGAAGAAGGCGAGCAGAAAAAGACGGGGAAGTGGCCGTGATGCTGATGGTTCATGCAGAGGCTGTGGCCCTGGGCGCATTGAAACTGTACCTGCTGCCAGAGCACAAGAAAAACAATCATCCAGGTGGTCGGTTGGATTGCAGCAGATAATGCTTCCAGTCGGTTAAGCACCACCCTGTCTTCCACAAAGTCCAGTCTCAGTAGCCAAGTTTTTGGTCAACAGAATCCTCTCCCTAATCCTCCTTCCTCCCACAATGGAGAGTCTGGCCAAACAAGTGATCCCACACTCAGAAATTCCGAGGATCTCTTTTCATCGCCATTACTTGATTTGGCCCTCTCGCCAAGCTCGCTTGAAGAGGGAAATGAGATCTTGTGCCCTGATTCCCAACCTCTTGAGCATCCACAGTCACAAGAACATGACGGTGGGAAACGGCAATTAGTGTTTAATGAGGTGGAAGAGGATGAGACACAGTTGTCAATCACTGAGGTTGTGGTTAGGTCAACAAATCAAGAGGATGATCAGAGTGAGGAAGTAGAAGAGGACGTGGTGGACGATGAGGTCACTGACCCAACCTGGGAAGGTGGAAAGCCGAGCGAGGACAGCAGTACAGAGGGCGAGGGATCCGCAGCACCGCAACAGGCTGGGGTGGTAAAAGGGAAAAGGTAGGCCACACCAAACAGGCCTGCAACTGTTCCACGGAGCACCCCACTTGCGTAAATCTAAAGTAGGTGTTCCACAGTATGGCGCTTATTTGAGGAAAGTGCGGATGACAAAAGAATAGTAGTTTGCAACCTGTGCCACACCAAAATTAGCCGGGGCGTGAACACTAGCAACCTCACCACCACCAGCATGACCCGCCACATAGCATCCAAGCACCCTAATAAGTGGGACAAACGCCTGGGTCCACAATCTGTGTCTGCGAGTCACACCACTGCCTCCTCTTCCCCTATGGTACGTGCTGGCCAATCGCCTGTCGAAGGCGCAGGCGAGGATGCCTCCTGCCCTGCACCTGGACCTTCGCAAGCACCATCAGCGACCACATCCACTTCCCTGTCCGAGCGCAGCATCCAAATGTCATTACCCCAGGCATTTGAATGCAAGCGCAAATACCCACCCACCCACAGGCCATAGCACTAAATGCATTACTGGCCCTGGAAATGTTGCTATTTAGGCTTGTGGACACTGAGGCCTTCCACAGCCGTCCCGCGGTACTCTGTCCCCAGCCGCCACTATTTTTCAAGGTGTGCCATGCCTGCCTTACACCAACATGTGTCCCGAAACATCACACGTGCCCTGACCAACGCAGTTACTGGGAAGGTCCACTTAACCACAGACACATGGACAAGTGCATTTGGCCAGGGACGCTACATTTCCCTGATGGCACACTGGGTGAACATTATGGAGGCCGGGAGCAAGTCGTACCCTAGGATGGCACAGGTTCTACCGCCGCCGAGGATTGCGGACCCTAATTCCATCAGGGTTTCCGCCAGCACCTACGTCAGTGGCTCCAACCCCCACTTCTCCTCCTCCCCCTCCTCCCCCACTTCAACCTCAGAATTATCCGCGTGCAGCAGCAGTCAGCCATCAGCCGGTAGCTGGAAGCAGTGTAGCACTGCAGTGGGGAAGCGGCAACAGGCCGTGCTGAAGCTGATCTGCTTAGGGGACAAACAGCACACCGCCGCAGAGCTGTGGCAGGGGATAAGGGACCAGACTGAGCTGTGGCTCTCGCCACTCAACTTACAACCAGACATGGTTGTGTGTGATAATGGCCGTAACTTGGTGGCGGCTTTGGAGCTCGGCAAGCTCACACATATCCCATGCCTAGCCCACGTCTTAAACTTAGTGGTTCAGCGGTTTCTCAAAACCTACCCCAATATTCACAATTAGGAAATAAAGGGGCAAGGCAACAACAGCCAATCAGATTTCAGCCATTGACCTCCCTTGGATGTGGTAGCTGTTTCTCAAGCTCCCTCTCCGGCATTGAACCCTGATTCCCCGTTACCCGTGATCACCATGGTAGGCGCAGAAAAGAACATCGAAAGTTGATAGGGCAGACATCCGAATGGATCGTCGCTGTCATGGGGACGTGCAATCGCCCAGAGGTTATCTACAGTCACCAATGCAGCAGCAAGCCCTCGCCCCTAAGGTTTTAGATGGTCAGATCAGCAGGCCCTTGCTCCAAATGTTTTTGAGGGTCACCAGCAGGCCATCAATCATAATTTTTCAAGGGTGTGTATGATGCCCTCCTTTATGTGTAACAAAGGGTGTATTGTAGAGCCGGTTCCTTGTAATTTTTGGCAGCCCTTTCACTTAGTGCATAGGCTTTATGAGTGTAGGTGTCCCACTACCTGAACAATTGTACCACAATGTGAATAAGGCCTCCTTTATGTCATATACAGGTTGTATCAGAGTGCCCCTTGCTTGTAATTTTTGGCAGCACTTGCACTTTATATACAAGTAACTATACAGGAAAGAATGTTTCCTAACATTCCCTCCTGCTTATGAACCAGGCACCCTCCCCTCTTCAGAGCCTGGTTTAATGCTCGGGTTCTCCCATTGACTTCCATTGTGCTCGGGTGCTCGGTAGAGCGCCAGAGCATCCCGAGGTGTTCGGCCAGAGCACCCGATCACTTTGAGCTCGATCAACACTAATACTGATATTTGCAGCAATCAATCTGCACATATAAATAAGACTGCTATGGGGGGGTGTCCTGACTGTGGCGGAGTGAACACGCGTCTGATGTGAGCTCCCGCCACGAGACTCATACAATCTCCAGTAATTTACAAATCATAGAGGAATTGGTGGAAGCAGTGGCCTCTCATCAGGATGAGCTAGCAACCAGAATGGATGACATAGAGAATAAAGGGGACACTAGAGATCAGCATATAAGCCAACTTTATCGTCTCCATGAAGATACTGAAAAGCGAAGTAGAAGAAACAACATTAGGATTAGAGGCCTCCCGGAGTCTGTATCCACTGCAGATCTAGTGTCCACCTTACAGGACTTTTTCAGGAAAACACTGGACAGATCTATCTCAGATGATGTGGAAATCGATAGGGTGCATAGAGCATTGGCGCCTCCTAACCCTGATGCCTCCAAACCAAGAGACGTCATTTGTCATTTGCATTACTACACTGTGAGGGAGGAAATTATGCGGAAAGTGCGCAATCAATCTACTATTGAATATGATGCTGCTCGCATCTCTTTATTACAAGACCTATCCCGCACCCCTCTTCTTCCCTCTCTCTTCCCTTGCCTCTTGATTCACAGTCGCAGGCCGCATCACTTTATCATGGTTACTCCAGGTTCCGTTAAGATAGTCTCTTTAAATGTCAGGGGGTTTAATGTCCCGGAGAAGAGATCAAAGATATTTATCTACAAGAAAGATAAAGCTCAGATAGTATTAATGCAGGAGACTCACTTTAAAACCCACCACGTCCCTCACATTCGCTCTAAAAGCTCTAATACTTGGTTTCATAGCACAAATTCAGAATCCAAACCCAAAGGTGTTTCCATTGCTTTACACAAATCTTTTCCTTGTTCTGTTAGAGATTCTCGAGTGTGCGAGAAAGGCAGATACGTCTTCGTAGCTGAGGGTCCATGGGAGAACATACACGATTGGTCATTATATTTGCCAAATTCAGGACAGGGTAAGGCATTTGCTACTACAATGTCTAGATTGGACTCCTATATGGAGGGTGTACTCCTTCTTGGTGGGGACCTAAATATGACATTGGATCCAAAGGTTGACACTTCCTTAGGTAGGTCCTTAGTGCCATTCTCAACGATCTCAGGGGTGCGTTCGGTCCTCCGTAGTAGGAGATTGGTTGATATCTGGCGTGACAGGGATTATACCTACTACTCACCGACCCGCCAATCATATAGCAGGATAGACATGCTCGTTATATCTCATTACGCTCTTACTTTTCAACCTGCAGCTGATATCGGCTCAGGTTTATGGTCTGATCATGCACCCATATTCCTCACCCTCGAACTTCCCAACCTGGTGGCTAGAGAATGGACATGGCGCCTCAACGAGGCCCTACTGTGTGATGTTCTTTGTAGACAGGTGATAGAGACAACAATTTTTGTATGCCCCCACCTCAAGAAAACTACTGATCGTTACACAAAAACAAGCCCTCATCGAAATATAGAAAAGTAATTTTTTTAAAGTAATTGAACCAAATAAAAACCATACAAGTTTAGTATCGTATTGAGCCGCAGAATAAAGACGTCATTTTTAGTCAACGCCGTGATGTCAAAACCTCAAAAACCTTGGCGGAATTGTGTGCGTGTGTGTTTTTTTTTGTTTGTTTTTTTAACCCACAAAGAATTTAGTTTTCCTGCTTTCTGATACAAGACATGGTAAATTAAGTGGCACCATTTAAAAAATGCATCTTGTCCCACACAAAATAAGCCCGGCCCCTCATATGACTTTGTGAATGGAAAAATAAAAAGGTCATGGCTAATGCAAAAATGAAAATGGGCCCGGACTTTAAGGGGTAAAAGGTATCAAACTACAATGTTTTATATTGCTTGCTCTTTTTGAGAGCATCAGGGTTTTTGCACATTTTACATACACAACTCTGCTACATGCACACACACACAGCTCTAGGTGGCACATTATATATCACTGTGTTGCACATTTTACATACACAGCTCTTCTACACACACAGCTCTGGGTGGCACATTATATATCACTGTGTTGCACATTTTACATACACAGCTCTTCTACACACACAGCTTTGGGTGGCACATTATATATCACTGTGTTGCACATTTTACATACACAGCCCTGCTACACACACAGCTCTGGGTGGCACATTATATATCACTGTGTTGCACATTTTACATACACAGCTCTTCTACACACACAGCTCTGGGTGGCACATTATATATCACTGTCTTGCACATTTTACATACACAGCTCTGCTACACACACAGCTCTGGGTGGCACATTATATATCAGTGTGTTGCACATTTTACATACACAGCTCTGCTACACACACAGCTCTTAGTGGCACATTATATATCACTGTCTTGCACATTTTACATACACAGCTCCGCTGTGCCCATTATACATTCCTATTTCTCATACAGCTCTGCTACATACACCACACACACTACTGTACTGGATTCACACTATACACCTATCTTTGCTGCATTATACACATGAAGCACCCTCAGCTCTGCTGCATGCACCCCACACACAGCTGCTCTGGGTAGGCACACACACACACACAGCTATGCTACACGCTTTACATTTGACTAAATCTGCAATGTGTGAATGAGGCCACAGTCCTCTACACATCCCGGCATTAACCTCTAAGGACCCAGGATTCTAAATCCTGGGCTGCTAACCTCATATGTTCAAGCCAAAGTCAGGAGCGGATGAGGATCATAAATGCGCTAGCAGCCCACAGCCTGGCTCCTCCCACCCACATGACTGGTCACATGGTCATGACATCATCAAAGGGCCTGTAGCTTAAAAGGATCTAGCATCTACACTGAGTGATAGACAGGGCACAGAGCCCCTATGTCTGGTATACTGGGAGGGGGTGGGGGGTTGCGGAGCTGAGGGCCCCCCATATGTTGTCTGTGAATGTTGTGTACCTCTGCAGTGATCCCGGGCCCCGAAGCAGCCGCTTCCCCTGCTTCCCTGGTAGTTACGCCACTGTACGGTTGTATAGGTTGACACATCTGTCATGGTTTGGCCGTATGAATACTGTTACAATGGAGATTCCTCTTCCTTTTTCAGACTATACCCATCTATGTTCTGAGGGGTTATTTTTTGGCCCTCACCAGGTTATAGGGCATACCAGTAAGCCTAGGTTAAACAGACGGGTTCTAATTAAACATAAACCCCTAGGAGGATTTGCCTTCCAGATTTTAACACTTTATCACAAAGCAGCGGCACTTTCTAGGATACCGGACTGGACGCACAGCGGTTCTCCCCTTTGTTGTGGGTCTCCCTGGAACAATCTCTGTCTCCACTATCTCGTAAAGCTGCGGCCTGGATCACATGTCCTAGCAGTCTGGGATGATTGGATCACACATCTCGTATAGACCTGGCCCTACGACTCCGTTATATTGCAACCCGGGATTAGATCCCTCTTCGTTTCTGATTAAAACTCGGTTTTCTGAGAATACGGGACGTCTTAACTTTGGGGAAGCTTGCTTCATTTGAAGCCGTGCATTCGAGCTCTGCCTTTTGTATGGTCTCTTGGTTAGGATACGCTCAGCTGCGTTCCTTTTTCGGATCCACGTTCTATAACACCGCAACTGGCCCCCTGACGGGGTTTGACAAGATGTACTTACAATCAGGGGATGGAAGGGGTAGTTTGCATAAGGTTTTCCTAGACTTGTGCAGTGCGGACAGGGCCCCATTCTTTGATAGGTGGGAATCCGATTTACAGGTCCAATTCACAGATATGGATGTTGTCAAAGTGTGTACGTTCTCCCGTGGAATATCGTTGCCGGCACAAGCTAAAGGAAGGAATTACAAAGTTCTCTCTAGATGGTACTATTGTCCAACTACATTACATCATATGTTCCCTTCAGTGTCAGATTTGTGTTGGCGATACGAGAAAGATAGGGTTCCCTATTACATATTTGGTGGAGCTGCCCTGCAATTTGCTCCTTTTGGGATTGAGTATTACAGCTGTATGCTAAATACTCTGGTAAGACTATTCCAAATACTCCTCAAGTAACCCTACTCTCTCTTATACCGGGCTCCTTGGCTCAAGTTAAGAAAAGGGGTTCTAAGGCATTTTCTGTCTGCAGCCAGAATGGTAATTCCCAGACATTGGAAGAGCTTTCCTAGGATATAATGGGGGCCATTTTGGCACCAAAAAATTCAGGCGGGCCCAGCATGCATGTGGAATCTACACTTGCTGAATTATATGATAGCAGTTATGGCACATAACAGATAGAATTTAGTGCTAGGGACCCGTCTAACTAGAGATCACCTTGACGTGCGGCAGACGGGCTCAAAAATTTTGTACAAAATGATTTGCCAAGCAACTCTAACTTATTAGTATAGCATTTGCAACTGTGACGCAATTTTGTACTTTATTTGGTTTGCAGTGAGCTGTTGCATTGTTTGTCTAGTTTAACAGTCTTGTTCTCAGCCATGGCAGCGTGCTCCTGCGCTTTGGGATGAATGGAAGAACTGATCAACAGGGGAGGTCAGAGATATTTATGAACAGATGCTACCCCCTGCTCACCTTCCTGGATTCTCCTGAGTGTCGGTGTGAGATTGCGAAACAGCTATTTTTGCATAACGTTTGTACTGAAACTGTCATTTGGCATTCCGGGCACTAGAGGCCACTGTTTTGCAGCTACAGCCAGCACACTCTGAGATTTGAATATGCAAAACAGATGATGACTCATGCTGATGACTCATGCTGTGTGTGCCAGACAGAGCAAGAAGTGTTGATCTGACATGGTGGAGGGATTGTGCTGTGAGGGACTGAATCCAATTCCATCCTGGCTTGCAGATGGTTAGCAGTTAATGGACACTCAAAAGAAGGAGAGTAACTGTTATACCCTTACTGAATCCAGCTCTTTTGTAAGAGAGGTTGTCCCAGGAAGACCAGTTCAGTGTGTGGACAGAAGGCCTCATCATCAAGCAAGGCCACACAGTTGCTGAGAGGTTGATGGCCATCCCTGGTAAGCTGCATCCTCGGGCCCAGAACGGACGCAGGTCAGTACACCCGGTTACGGATTGTAATATATTGTGTGGCGCCTGAAGTAACAGAGACTAGCCTAGGCCTTGCATTAGTTAGTTAGATAGGATTATATCGTTTTGCTAGGCTGTACTGTACTGGACTGCAGCGCAGTTATTGACTTGCAGGCTCTGCTGCGTCTGCCACCGGCTAGGGGTGTCCTCTGTAGCGGCACAGCACGACTTGCAGGCTCTGCTGTGTCTGCCATCGGCTAGGCCTGTCCAGTGGGCAGGGACATTGACTGTGGGTCCGGGATATAGCGTTTTTCTATTCATGTTTGCATTGTTTTGGTTATGTTTGTGATATAACTTTTTTTTGCCTAAGTAAAGTTTCTGTTCTTGCATATTAATCTGGTGTCAGTGTCGTTTTCCTTGTCTGTGACTTTGCTGTATCCTGGGGAGCCCACCCCGGTACACAGCTTACATCGGGACATGCTGTGACCCTTTTTAGCATGTACAGATTAGGCGAGTGATCATGACCCTTCTCCACACATGACTTCCCTATCTCCCTCCCCTTCTCCTCCTTTTTAAAAAATTATTTTATGGGTTTATATATAAGACACATTAATACCCCAAAAATAACGGGAAATTAGAAGATAGATTTTATTGCAGCTAGCACTGTTTATTATCTACAAAATGGCTGACTCAGAATATAAATACACACCGTTGCGTGCCGGAGCGCAGAACGAGCAGTCCTGATTTACATCATTATTTGTTGCAATATCTGTATGGGCCCTGCGTGACCCCATGGAATGCTTGTTCAATTATTTGATGGCTCTCATATGTTAGATTTCAAAAATACTTAATAAAACAGAGTAAACATAAATAACACTGCTATATTGTACATATAAGGCTCGGTTCACGCGTGTTTTGGGCCTGCTGGTATTTCTCCATGGTGCCGTCATTTTGCCTAGAAAAATAGGTCTGCATGTTCACATTATAGATCAAGTCTTCAAAGCAAATATGATTATTGCCTAAATAGCACTGCCGTGCTGCACGTGTCATCAACGTTACAGCGGCTGCTCTGTTGAACTTACCCGGTGGGCTGATTCCGCCTCCAGCTGCTATCCTCTGGCTAGGCCCTGTCTGTCCCTCCACGCTGGCTGATGGCAGTTGGCCGGCAAGGCCTCTCCTCCTTCACCCTAAACTTCACCAGCCAATAGCTGCCTAAGGTTACTTTCACACTAGCGTTTTAGTTTTCCGGTATTAAGATCCATCATGGGGTCTTAATACTGGAAAAAAAACGCTTCAGTATTGTCCCAATTCATTGTCAATGGTGACAAAGCTGAACAGAACGGAGCAGAGCGCTTCAAAATGCTTTCCGTTCCGTTTAGTTGCATTCCCAGACCGGAGAGCAAACCGCTACATATGGTAGTTTGCATTCCGTCCTGGGATGTGGAGCATGACCCCCAATGCAAGTCAATGGAGACGGATCCGTCTTCTCTGCCACAATCTGCCAGAATAGAAAACGGATCCGTCCCCCATTGACTTTCAATAGAGTTCATGACGGATCTGTCTTGGCTATGTTAAAGATCATACAACCGGATCCATTCATAACGGATGCAGATGGTTGTATTATCAGTAACGGAAGCGTTTTCTCTGGACCTTGCCGGATCCAGCAAAAACGCTGGTGTGAAAGTAGCCTAACCTGTGGTACTTTAGGCATCTTTCCCAATAAGAAGGTGCCTGAGCAATAAGGTTCCTTAGTGTGCTAAGTCCTTGGTAAAGGTGTTCTGTTCTGCTATCTGGCTGTGTACCAACCTATGCCTGTTTTCCCGTATTGACACTTTGCTGCCTAACCTCGGACCTATTATTGTATTGTATGTCCTCGGCCTGTGCATGACTGTGATTTTGCTTCACCCCTTGTTGCCCTCTGGTGTCTCTGAAGGGTGAATACGAGGACACTGCCAGGATAACGCCCTGTAGGATTAGCCCAAAGCCAACACTTTGGTTCCACACGTCAACCAACCACATAATTATTACCACTAATTGTACATATAAATAGTACTGCTATACTTCATATAGTGTATACACGTAGACATACACATGGAACACATATTTACACATACATTATTTTTTACACACTGTATATACACATCACACACAGATATATAGACATTACACACATGTAGATATTACACACACATATATACATCACACACATATACACACATCCCATACATATAGATATAAATACATTAGACATATGTAGACATATCACACACACTTATAGATATATGGACTTTACACACATACACACATTAGGCTGTGTTCACATGAACAGTTTTTATTTTCTTTGTTTTGCTCTGTTGTAGGACAATGAAAATAACTCAATTTCCATCATACAGCGACTGACAGACCCCACTGACTATAATGGTGGTCCCAGCCTTACTGTCACAACCAGACAGCTGAGAAGCTCTGACAGAGGCCTTTCAGAACCTCCTCCTTGAGTTTCTTTGTTGTGGTATTCAGTTCCTCATCTCGTTAGCCTCTCTCAGCTGTCATGTGTTGGACTAATTGCTTCCCTTTAAATTCCTAGCCAGAATGCTTTTCTGGGCGGCTTATACTTCTTCCTGGAGTGTGTGTGCATGCTGATCTTGTTCTCCTGTCTGCTACAAAGCTAAGTGTTGAACATTTATCTGTTATTTTCTGTTTACTGGATCCCAGGTGACCCTGACTCCCTCCGTATCTTGTGTAGGGAGCCGGTGGTCGTGTCTCCTCACTATTGTAGGGTGCTCAGGGGTTATATAGTCAAGGTACGTGGATATGCAAACTTCCACCATTCGGATCTTTGCATAGGCTGAGCAGCCAGGGAAAGTGCCAGGTCTTCTGCAGAGGTCTCCCTTTGGTTCCTTAGCTGTTGGATCCAGCGAGTCATTTATGCATGTTGCTTTGCCTTGTTTCCTGTACACCGTCCGTGACACTTACATTTTGCCAGACACAATTTTACATGTGATGCGCCAATTGTTTGGGTTTTTTACAGATTCTGAATGAAATGCTGCAAGGTAGCCTCTGACAGGTGTAAACATAGTCTAACACACATATACACAGTACACACTTACACTTACCTTACATCATCTGTCACTGTCTGCAGGGTCGGCTAGATGGTTGCATCAAGGACAGGAGCTTGTACTTTCTTCTCCTGCTTTGCTGTTCATAGCAGCCAATCACAGAGCAGCTTTCATTCTTTAAGAGCAGGATGCAAAGTGAAAGCTGTGCTGCGATTGGTCATTACAGAAGTTTGCTTCCTCCTAAGCTGGTACAGAGCGGGCCCCCAGAGCCAACAGCATTAAGAGGTGGTGGCTGAATGACAGTGTAAGGCGTGGAAAGATCTAGACTTGTGTGAAATGTATATAGTCATCCATGGGCCTGTATCACAGTTGTTATTTTGTGGGACCCGTCCCTGTAGTGGACGTATTGGTTTTGTGTGTTCCTTTTTAGGGATAGAAGAAGGGGCCCAGAAATCTATGTACTGTTTGCTGTACTGATGTGCAGCGTCCTGCTGAAGAGCATCGGTTCACAGCAAAATTGGTTAAAATTTATTTTTGTACGTTATATGCATTTATTATTATTTTCAAAGCTCCATTCATTCCATGCTGCTGTACATATCAGGAGCTGTGCACATACATAATGCAGACAATTGCAATAAGCATGAACAAGATGAGTTGCAAACTGGTACAGAAGGAGAGAGGGTCCTGCCCGCGAAGGCTTACAATCTAAGAATTTACTGTATATACTGTATGCAAGGTGTTATTAGGCTGTATACACATCCACCACTCGATGGAGCTGGTGTCAGTCTCTATATAGGGAGGGGTGAGAACATTCTAGTCAGTCTACTGCAACGTGTGAGTCGAGGGAGACAGAGCACATGTTAAGAATCCAAGCTGAAAGTAAAGGCAGCCCTGCATCAGGCCCCTGCAAGGACAGAAAAGAACGTCATATACTTGAGAAAGCATGCCAGATGTAAAAGGAGGAGGTGCAGAAAGAAGTTCTTTGGAGTATTGCTTTCTGAAAAGGAACGCTGAGTCTCCATAGCCGCACGTTGTGGAGTTTAAAGTCTCTGGGCACACTTGAGGAGCAGATTTTACATCTGCATAGGAGAAACTATCCATATTGTGGAAGTGTACATTGCAAGTATGGCAACCTGTCCAAAAAAGGTGCATTGTCTGATGTTAGGTTCCACCCTGAGGTTGCAGGACAGAATGGAAGAGCCTGCAGTGCACGGGAGGGCAGCAGAGATGGTGGCATCGGGGAAGAACGGGGGAAGATGCTAAGGTGGGGGAGCGAAGAAAGGTAAGTAATATGTTAAACATCTTCCATCTGCAAGTTAGTACCATGGGCTAATTAGAGGAAATTAACCTAGAACCCCCATAAGCTTAAATTAAAAGACGAGGCAAGAGAACACAATTTCTTGGCAATCCAATGATATAAAATACATCTGCAGCGAGACGCCCCCTTCCCCAGGGCCGATTGTGTCCCAGGTTTTTAGGAATGCCGAGTGGTGTGGAGCGGCCCTAAATTCTGTGTGTGTGTGTGTGTTACAGTGCTCCTACCTGGATACCGACGATTCCCAGGGTTTGGCTCCGAGGCAATAAAGGGGAGAATAATGGTGGAGGTGGAAAATAAATTGAGTCCAGACTTTAAAACGTTCAACAGCTTTACTTGAATAACTTGCATCCGTACAATATTCAGGCTCTGTCTTCGTTTCAGCAGGTTTTGGCATAAACTGGCAGGCGAACTTGAGTATTCTGCTTTCTCTTTCTCTTAGGACTGTTCTAGTACCTCTGGAGTGAGAAAAATAACTGCTCCTCAATCCTCCATCTCCAGCCAGGACATGAGGGCTCAGCACTTGCTTTTCTTTGCCTCCTTCCTGTCTTTATCAGCGGACAAAGGGTGAAGTGACTCTTGGGCAGATTCCTCCTCCACTGCAACAATGAGAGGGTGAGCATGGTACTTTCATAGGAAAGACAGATGGAACCTCCTGTTCATGTGCCTCCAAAGAGCTGATAGTGTTTGTCTATATAGCAAGTCTATAATAAGTCCTGGGCAGGAGTCATGTGCGTCTTCTTGTACCATCTAAATGTAAAGTTCTCCTCAGTGCAACCTTCAGGTCTTTGTTCCTTAGGCTGTAGATTAAGGGGTTTAGTAAGGGGGTGATTAGTGTATATATCACAGTGGCTACTTGGTTCAATGTAAGAAGATTACTTGAGTTAGGAACAAAGTAGATAAAAGTTATTGATGCGTAAAATATAAAAACCACAGTCAGATGAGACGTACAGGTGGAGAAAGCTTTACGTTTTCCATCACTGGTGCGAATTTTAAAGACTGTGCTGAAAATTCTGACATACGGGTAAAATGTGGCAACAAAGGCTGCGACACCAAGAACCACCCCAACAACTATTAAGAGTAGAACATTGATGGAAGTATCAGTACAAGAAATCTGGAGCAAATGAGGCAGATCACAAAAGAAATTCTGGATGAAGTTGGGACCACAGAACGTCAACCTTCTTAAACATAAAGTGTAAATGATGGGCAAGAGGAGACCATAAGACCAAACCAAAGACACCATCTGAGTACAGGTGCTCCAAGACATAATCTGAGAGTAGTGGAGAGGGCGGCAGATGGCTACATACCGGTCATAGGACATGGAGGACAACAAGTAAACCTCACAACACCCGAAATAGATGATAAAGAACATTTGTGCTATGCAGTCTGGGAAGGAGATGGACCAATGATGGGTGGTGAGGTGACGGAGCATCCTTGGGGCAGTGACCGATGAGTAGGACATGTCCAAGAATGCTAAGTTTCCAAGAAAGAAATACATGGGTGTATGAAGATGAGCACAAGTAAGAACTAGTAAGATGATAAGAAAGTTGGTCACGAAGGTCATCAGATAGATGAGGAGAAAGATGATGAAGAGCACATAGCTGATCTTATGATTATCCGATAGACTCATGAGAAGAACGCTGGAGATCGTTGTTTGGTTCTTCATCATTTTAATGCGTTTCCTTCCAAAAGTTTCCAAATTAATAAAACTGATGACAACAATGAAATAATAGGAGACATTGATGGAATATAGAATCACGGAGGGTGAATGTATAAAATATCTGATGCTAACATCTAATGGTTTCCTTCATTTTAAAGTCATTGGTTTTCCCAGGAGCTGAAGCCACAGAAGCCCAGACCTCTGCTCTGCAGATCCAAGAATAATGTAATCGGGTCTCAGGAGGCTTAATTTCATAATTCAATATAAAATCATGCTCCGGCCTCACGTGTGAACAGGTGTAATGATTGAGCTGTTATGGAGACACAACACAAAGCCAGGAACGACACCATCCCCTGCACCTATTTCACTGCTGCCCTGAGTCATGTGGCCCTATGCAGGAGCCCAGTTTGCTCTGGTTTGTTATACTGATTTGGTCTGTGAAAATAATAGGAGACTGTGACGATACTGCACCTCGCAGCCCCACCTGACGTCACACTACGTCGCGATCATGCAGTTCGGTTTCGTCACTGGTTACCAAGACGTGACGTTACGCCCTCTCTGGGAGTATTTCACATGTCGCTGAAAATACCGTTCGTAACAGTCTCTACTCAGGGTCGTTACTTGGGAACCCGTGTCAATCATCCCGGTAACCGGAATACCTTCCAATTCCATCTGTATGATGGGACTTGCAGCAATCAGATCCTCTTCAGGGCATTCTCCTCTCATAGTCTCCTCAGTTTCCCCTACTGCCCGCCCTACTGCAGCAGGGGATTTTAGTTTAACGGCGGTCTCTCATAAGCTTGTCGCTGCTCTGGACATCTAGCAGCAATGTGGCCCACGCGTCCACAATCCCAACAGCGTATTTCCCGTCGCTCTGGCCATCGGTTTGGGCCCCTTCGGTAAGCCCCATCGCTCTCTCCTGAGAGTTGTACTACATTATTGGGACCCCTTCGGTAGGTCCTATCCTCATCCCTCCAGTAGGGTTGTGGGTGATTCTGACCTTCTTGGTGTGAACAGCCCATCCCTTCGTCTCTAGTTTTCTGGAGGCCTGCAATTCTCATAGAATTCTCATTACAATTGGTTTGTAGGTGTTCCATTTGCTCTTGCAATTTCTGCATTACTGTAAGTATCTTTTTAACTGTCCCTTTTTCCACAGTTTCTGGGCCAGAGCTAGCCCCCTGCGACAATGTAACTCCAACTGCGGTCTGAGGCTTCTGAACCATACTATTGGCACGTGAGATGGCCTCCACCTGTACGTCATGAAATTTAGCATCAGTCTCCCGTCGTATAAAGTCCTGCATAGCAACAGTCAAGCTGCCATCACGGATCCCCAGAACAAACTGGTCACGGAGTGTCCGATCAGGGTTACAGAAGGCTGGTGAGCCCCCTCTTTCCTTCCCTTGAATATCTCGGAGCAGTTCTTGTAGGGCATTTGCATACTGAGGGAGACTTTCATTCTCCTTTTGTACCCTCTGGAAGAACCGTGCCTGCAGGGACCCCAGCAATGCGGTTTCTCCATAAATAGTTTCTAGAATCTGGACAACTTGCTCAAATGTCTGTCTTTGTTCAAATGGCCGCAATATCACTGTAGTCTTAGCATCTCCTTGTAACGTCAATATGGCTAGCTCTACTAGTACTTCTGGTGCGGTCTGGTACATGCGCTGTACCATTCGTATCTGCTCTGCCCACAGACTCACAGATATATTATTGCCATCAAACTTTGCTAACTGACTCATTACAGCCCCTGCTGGCATTCTTCCTCCAGCACCATCCCTCCTAACGGGTGCGTCGCCGTCCATTCTGGTAGGCGGATCCTGCCGACTACGCCAATTTGTGAACCGAGAGCAAGGCAGGTGGTTTGACTCCGCAACCAGAAAAGAGTGCGTACGCAGAAGTCAAGATTAAGAAAATTGCATTTACTATAAATTAATAAAAGCAGGTTAACAGTACAGTTACAGAGATAAAGACAAGCAAAATATTCAAAACAGTATAAACAATACTAGTCAAATACTGCAACAATTTTCACCTTTGCTGTGTCCGTATTCGCAGTGCGGACACTAAGAAATAACAGTCCCAGGAACTATCACTAACTGACCCTAACTTTCAAGCGGGTGCGCACCCCCCTTATCCCAGTGGTCCAAGTGGACCTCTTTACAGTTTGTGGAAGTGCACGGTGGGGCCCGATGTCGTCCTTTTCCTTTAACCAGCGCAGGATCCGCAACAAAGAAGTCCTCCTCAGCAGGCCGGAAAACCAGATTAATATAATCCAGAATTTTACAGTTACTGTCTGGTACCTCGACAGCACTGTGAGTCTCTTTACTGTTTGGGGCAATCCACTCAGCCCAATGTCGGCTCCATAGGTTAGTTGCTGCACAGTCCTTTTTAACTTGGCTTCACTAAATGCACGGTCTCTTTATACTCCATCCATCTCTAGACTGAAGTTCACACAGCTTGGCTGCACAGGAACGTCCTTTAGTATCTCCACACACGTCTTACACAGCACAGAACTTGTTTTCTTTCTGGCCAAGATGGCAGCCGTTATAGTTCCAGTCTCTCTTCCTCTTTCTTCCTGCTCACACTGAGGCAGGCTGACATCATAAGGGGCGTATCACTTCAACACTTAACTGCTGCCTTAAAGAGCCAGTATCACATTAATACATTTTCTCTATGGTAAACTTCAATGCAAATTGGTCCTATGCTGCCATCTACTGACCAAACGAATACTGCAGGCATTTACATTTATCTGTATTACTGAAATAGCATTATACATTACATTTTAACACAGTTTACCAGGATAATGAAACTTAGAGACATTACATGACTGTTTCTTACATATCCCCCCCCCCCCACTTTAAGATTGGCAGTCCCTGCCAATGACTGAATATCCAGAGGGCTATACTCTTATACGTAGAGTGGTAATATACCATTGTATAGCAGGCCAAATAAACTCGTCCTGCGCATACCGAACAGGGGGAATGCCAGCATTTGGTCTAGTGGTGCGTCTGAGAACCACTGGTATACTCTGGGGTACTGTAGCCATAGGCTGAGAAGGACCAGCAGACTCCGCACCAGAGGGGGCACAGACTGGGGGCACAGTAGTCACAGGTGGAACATCCTCAGGAGTGGGGATTGGCTAACAATCATCTTCATCATCGTAAGCCCATTCCACACCACCAGCCTCGGACTGTGGGAGCTCGTTGACATTATCAGTTCCATCACAATTTGCTTCTTCAGATTGACACAGGCGCAACATATTTCTGTGAAGTACTCGGACACAATCAGTTCCTTCCTTCTGGACTTCGTACACAGGCCCATTTGCATACTTGCGGGCAACTACACGATACGGCACAGCCTCCCACCTGCTTTCCAATTTTCCTTGAGGCTTCTTGACACGTACCAGCACCAGGTCACCTGGCTGCAATGGTGCCTTATCAGGATGAGAATTTTCTTGCAGACGCTGCCGCACCAATCGATGAACTGTCTCAAGTCTCTGCCGGTGTGCTCGCACCCAGGTGGCTGGATCTCTTGGAGGGAACCCATCCACATCATTTAACTGTAACTCTCCGACACTTCACCCTGACCGTCCAAAGAGGAGAGTATAAGGAGAATACCCCGTTGTAGAATGGACCTGATTGTTATAGGCCCACACATCTCAGACAAGAACTGAGGCCACTGTAACTTTTTGTCCTCCTCCAAAGTCCGCACCATCTGTAGCAGAGTTCTATTAAATCGTTCGCAGGCTCCGTTTCCTTGGGGATGGTATGGAGTCGTGTGCGACTTCTTTATCCCGTAGATACGTTGAACTTCTTTCATTACATGTCCCTCAAAGCAAGTCCCTTGGTCAGAGTGGATGCGTTGTGGACACCCGTACACTCGGATGAAATCTTGGCATAGGGCTCGAGCTGCCGACTCAGCGGTCTGGTCCTTGGTGGCGGTCACCACCGCAAATTTGGTGAAGTGGTCCACCATTACAAGGCAGTACTGGTGCCCACTGTTGGATGGGCCCACCATTAGGTAGTCTATAATGACGATCTCCAAAGGTTCCTGGGTCACTATGGTTTGCAGGGGAGCTCTTTGTTCTATTGCCTTATGGATCTCACAAGTTCGACATCTATGACATACTTCTTCGACCATTTGACGGAGAGCTGGACAGTAAATCAGTCGCTGTAGCCAACGAAAGGTCTTCTCATGACCAAAATGTCCATTCTTATTATGAGCCTCAAGAGCCAATGATCGAGCCAGTTCACTAGGCACTACGATTTGGTAACAAATGTCGATTTCAGAAGGCAGATATACCTTTCGGCATAGCACTCCATTTTTCATCTCTAACTTTTCCCACTGACTCAGGACTAATAGCATTTCACGTGTCAGTCGTTCTCTTTCCTCTTTACAGGGCTTCTTGCCTTTCTCAACACACTTGATCATTTTCGCCAGCCCCTCATGGGCCTGCTGTATTTGCACCCATTCCTGTAGTGAGGGGCCAAAGAAAGGAGCTGTTTCGGTCCCTTCCACTGCACACTGCATAGCAGTGACCAAGGCTTGTGAAAATCTGCTGAAGTCAGGCACTTCCACATGCTCTAACTCATGATCCACATCTCCGCTGGGGGCCTGGGTAGTTACCCTAGAAAGTCCATCGGCATTTTGGTTCTCTGTGTTGGACCGATACTTAATGCGGTAATTGAACTTAGACATTCGGGCTATCCACCTCTGCTCCAAAGCCCCGAGCTTGGCATTTTCCAGGTGAGCCAATGGGTTGTTGTCGGTCAGTACTAAGACTTCAGCTCCGGTAAAATACTCAGAGAATTTCTCAGTCATGGCCCATACCAGTGCCAACAGTTCTAACTTAAATGAACTATAATTGTCAGGGTTTCTCTCAGAATCTCGCAAGGATCGGCTGGCATACGCTATGACACGCTCTTGGCCATCCTGGAACTGAGAGAGCACCGCTCCGAGACCATACAGGCTTGCATCGGTATATAGCTGGAAGGGCAAGTGGTAATCAGCATACGCCAAGATTGGGGTCGTTGTAAGAGCATCCTTCAATGCCTGGAAGGCGTGTTCCTGTTCAGGGCCCCATTTCACGGACCGGTTCTTCGGACCCCCGGCGGTGCCTCGTAGGAGAGCATTAAGTGGTGCTGCTACTCTAGCAAAGTCCTTAATAAACCGTCGATAGTAGCCGGCTACTCCCAGGAACGCCCTCACCTCTCGCAGGGTAGTCGGTGTCGGCCAGTCTTGAACAGCCGCTATCTTGTCCCTTGACGGCCTTACCCCTTCTCCTGATACACAATGACCCAAGTAATCAATTTCAGATTGGAACAACCAACATTTACTGGGTTTCAGTTTGAGCCCATGTTCCCGCAATCGTTGAAATACTTGTCCCAACTGGTGGAGATGGTCCTCAAAGGTTGCAGAGTACACTATAATGTCATCCAAGTAGATGAGAGTGAATTCAAAGTTGAAGTCACCAAGACATTTCTCCATCAATCGTTGAAACGTTCCAGGTGCATTTGTCAACCCAAAGGGCATCCGGTTAAATTCGTATAGTCCCATGGGCAAGATAAAGGCTGTCTTTTCCTTATCTTTCTCGGGCCTTTGGCACCTGCCAATACCCACTAGCCAGGTCTAGTGAGGAGAAGTACCGGGTTCTTCCTAGTGCCGAAAGGGACTCCTCAATCCGAGGTAAGGGGTAGGAATCTCGTACGGTGCAGGTATTCAACTTTCGATAGTCTACGCAAAACCGAATGGACCCATCTTTCTTCCTTACTAGTACCACTGGAGCTGCCCAGGGACTTTGGCTTTCTTGAATGATCCCACTCTGCAGCATCTGGGTCAACAGTTCTTTCACCTCCTGATACATCTGTGGAGGAATTTGTCGGTAGCGCTCTCTGATTGGAAGGGTGTCTCCTGTGGGAATCTCATGGTAGATCCCTGTTGTACATCCAAAATCTTCAGCATGACGTGCAAAGGTTGTGCGGTTTTCCCATAACAGTTCATCTACCTTCCGGATCTGTTCCAGAGAACACGAAGAAGTCTCTATCTTCATCTGTTCTCGAATTGCACCGCCATTCCATTTAGGGGTGGGGTTCTCGCCTTCCCCCATAGACACGGTTACGGCCCATTCACCTCGTTCAGCCGGCCTCAGCTGCATCGGGGTCGCTTTCCTCACTTCCTCTGGAGTCACATAGAGGTTAGCCAGCAGCCTTCCTGGGGCTAGGTCTACACTCTGATCCTGAGTGTTCACACATCGGAGGGGTACTTTCCCATTGCGGACTACTGCCAAGGAACGGGCTACTAGCGGATCAACACTTCTTCCGGCTGTCGGCAGTGGTTCTATCAACACAGCTATGCCCTCTAGTTACCTACAGGTGCCTACAGGCATGGACACTATCATCTCCCGTCTGGGTGGCAACGTAACTTTTGTATGCAGAGGGACCGAAATTCGAGCAAGAGGACACTGTGCATCTGAACTTTTCTGTAAGCCACATGTTCGGACCAGCCGCTGGAAGGCCGTTTGAGTAGGCCGATGGCTAGTGGTTTCTCTCCAATAACCGTGACCTTTCTTTTCAAAGAGAATCTGATCCAATTCTTTTAACACATTTATCCCCAAGATGACAGGGACCTTTACTTCATGTGACTCCTGTACTACCACAATGCCTTTCTTGCCTAGATCTTGGCCACATAATCTGACATTCATCCAGGCCACTCCCACCACCGGTACTGGAAACTGATTAGCTGCGACCACTCGTATGAATGTATGGGGATCATATTTCACATGTCGCTGAAAATACCGTTCGTAACAGTCTCTACTCAGGGTCGTTACTTGGGAACCCGTGTCAATCATCCCGGTAACCGGAATACCTTCCAATTCCATCTGTATGATGGGACTTGCAGCGATCAGATCCTCTTCAGGGCATTCTCCTCTCATAATCTCCTTCTCAGTTTCCCCTACTGCCCGCCCTACTGCAGCAGGGGATTTCAGTTTAACGGCGGTCTCTCATAAGCTTGTCGCTGCTCTGGACATCTAGCAGCAATGTGGCCCACGCGTCCACAATCCCAACAGCGTATTTCCCGTCGCTCTGGCCATCGGTTTGGGCCCCTTCGGTAAGCCCCATCGTTCTCTCCTGAGAGTTGTACTACATTATTGGGACCCCTTCGGTAGGTCCTATCCTCATCCCTCCAGTAGGGTTGTGGGTGATTCTGACCTTCTTGGTGTGAACGGCCCACCCCTTCGTCTCTAGTTTTCTGGAGGCCTGCAATTCTCATAGAATTCTCATTACAATTGGTTTGTAGGTGTTCCATTTGTTCTTGCAATTTCTGCATTACTGTAAGTATCTCTTTAACTGTCCCTTTTTCCACAGTTTCTGGGCCAGAGCTAGCCCCCTGCGACAATGTAACTCCAACTGCGGTCTGAGGCTTCTGAACCATACTATTGGCACGTGAGATGGCCTCCACCTGTACGTCATGAAATTTAGCATCAGTCTCCCGTCGTATAAAGTCCTGCATAGCAACAGTCAAACTGCCATCACGGATCCCAAGAACAAACTGGTCACGGAGTGTCCGATCAGGGTTACAGAAGGCTGGTGAGCCCCCTCTTTCCTTCCCTTGAATATCTCGGAGCAGTTCTTGTAGGGCATTTGCATACTGAGGGAGACTTTCATTCTCCTTTTGTACCCTCTGAAAGAACCGTGCCTGCAGGGACCCCAGCAATGCGGTTTCTCCATAAATAGTTTCTAGAATCTGGACAACTTGCTCAAATGTCTGTCTTTGTTCAAATGGCCGCAATATCACTGTAGTCTTAGCATCTCCTTGTAACGTCAATATGGCTAGCTCTACTAGTACTTCTGGTGCGGTCTGGTACATGCGCTGTACCATTCGTATCTGCTCTGCCCACACACTCACAGACATATTATTGCCATCAAACTTTGCTAACTGACTCATTACAGCCCCTGCTGGCATTCTTCCTCCAGCACCATCCCTCCTAACGGGTGCGTCGCCGTCCATTCTGGTAGGCGGATCCTGCCGACTACGCCAATTTGTGAACCGAGAGCAAGGCAGGTGGTTTGACTCCGCAACCAGAAAAGAGTGCGTACGCAGAAGTCAAGATTAAGAAAATTGCATTTACTATAAATTAATAAAAGCAGGTTAACAGTACAGTTACAGAGATAAAGACAAGCAAAATATTCAAAACAGTATAAACAATACTAGTCAAATACTGCAACAATTTTCACCTTTGCTGTGTCCGTATTCGCAGTGCGGACACTAAGAAATAACAGTCCCAGGAACTATCCCTAACTGACCCTAACTTTCAAGCAGGTGCGCACCCCCCTTATCCCAGTGGTCCAAGTGGACCTCTTTACAGTTTGTGGAAGTGCACGGTGGGGCCCGATGTCGTCCTTTTCCTTTAACCAGCGCAGGATCCGCAACAAAGAAGTCCTCCTCAGCAGGCCGGAAAACCAGATGAATATAATCCAGAATTTTACAGTGACTGTCCGGTACCTCGACAGCACTGTGAGTCTCTTTACTGTTTGGGGCAATCCACTCAGCCCAATGTCGGCTCCATAGGTTAGTTGCTGCACAGTCCTTTTTAACTTGGCTTCACTAAATGCACGGTCTCTTTATACTCCATCCGTCTCTAGACTGAAGTTCACACAGCTTGGCTGCACAGGAACGTCCTTTAGTATCTCCACACACGTCTTACACAGCACAGAACTTGTTTTCTTTCTGGCCAAGATGGCAGCCGTTATAGTTCCAGTCTCTCTTCCTCTTTCTTCCTGCTCACACTGAGGCAGGCTGACATCATAAGGGGCGTATCACTTCAACACTTAACTGCTGCCTTAAAGAGCCAGTATCACATTAATACATTTTCTCTATGGTAAACTTCAATGCAAATTGGTCCTATGCTGCCATCTACTGACCAAACGAATACTGCAGGCATTTACATTTATCTGTATTACTGAAATAGCATTATACATTACATTTTAACACAGTTTACCAGGATAATGAAACTTAGAGACATTACATGACTGTTTCTTACAAGTACGTAATGTCAGCTTGGCACAGTTTACACAGACAACTCCTGTCCACACGGGCACAGGGAGGGAGAGAGGGTGGTCCACGCTACACTCGCTCACAACCCTGACAAGCTGAGAGGGCCTTTTCACTGCCCCAGTGAGACAGCGCCCTGCCAGCCAGGTAGACAGCCACCAGTTCCTCGTTAGATTTAAGCCCGGTCCGCTAGCGGGATTATAGAGGAAAGAAACCAACCGGGTGCCGTATAACGTTATGCCAAGAAACGGACGTGGGGATTCGTGATCAAGATACAAGAACAGCTCAAGAATAAAGGGACTCTGTCACCAGTTTCTAACCCCCACTTTTAAAAATATTGTTCTGTCCATGGAGCCCTTGTGATTACTAAGGTGTTGTTATAAGCTAAATCTGCTGGCTCGTTTTGATAAAAAAAACGTTTTATCTAACCTGTCAGTCATGTAGTTAAGGTGCCCAGGGCGTTTCTCATGGTCTGAAGATGCCGCCCGCCGCCGCCGTTGGTGCCCAGCTCCTCCTCCGCTCTCGTCAGCGCCGCCTGAAAATCAAGAAATACGCCTCCGGCTCTCCCTCACTCCCCCTCCTTCTTTTCTAAGATCCCGCGCGTGCGGCAGTGTTCGCGTTATCGGGAGGTTGAGCGAAGTGCTGGAGCATGCGCACTTCGCTCAATGAGGCTGAACCGAAAAGTCCGCACGGGCGCATCAGGCACAGGCCTGTGCGCACGCGCGGGATCTTAGAAAAGAAGGAGGGGGGAGTGAGGGAGAGCTGGAGGCGTATTTCTTGATTTTCAGGCGGCGCTGACGAGAGCGGAGGAGGAGCTGGGCACCAACGGCGGCGGGCGGCATCTTCAGACCATGAGAAACGCCCTGGGCACCTTAACTACATGACTGACAGGTTAGATAAAACGTTTTTTTTATCAAAACGAGCCAGCAGATTTAGCTTATAACAACACCTTAGTAATCACAAGGGCTCCATGGACAGAACAATATTTTTAAAAGAGGGGGTTAGAAACTGGTGACAGAGTCCCTTTAAGGACGCACTAGACATAACACTATACACACAGATATAAACAATGGTCGGATGTGCAAATACCGATGGTGGCACAATCAGCAAATCAGCAAAGTCAGTTACTGGATATGTAGGTGGTTCACATGGGGGCAGTGATGTCAGCAGAGTTTCCCATGGTCCCTCCAAACACAGGGCGTGACCCCCTTCAGAGAAAGACAATGGCCTCTCCCCTGCATGGGCACTTTAAGGGCTCATGCACATGAACATTGTGCTTAACAGTCCGTATTTAACAGATCTGTTCCGTTTTTTGTTTATGTATATACTCTGTTTCCATTCCTCTGCAATTATATGTCCGTATTGTTTCCATATGTCATCCGTTTTTTGCCGAACGTAAACGGAAGCGGGAACTAGTCACAACATTGGACTCTTCCTCTTTTTTACACCCCCTATATATGTTGGTCATGTGATTGTCCAGACTCCATTTTATTCAGCTTTTTGCAGCATTCAGGGCTCTGTTAGAAGTCGGTGTTTTGCTGGCATTGGCTTCTGACTTTGGCTGTTGTACCATGACTGACGACTTCGAGGATGACCTCCTCCTGTGCTGGCTGCTTTCTCGGCACGATGTACAGCAGCCAACTCTGCTGACCAACGAACCGAACAGGAGGAGGCAGTGGGTTCACCCAAGTGTCTCTCAGCGCACAGGATTTGCGACAGCATCCTGAGAAATGTCATGGGTTTTGTCGTATGTTTGTGAACAGTTTTAACATTTTGTTAGCGTCTCTGCACCCTGGCCTCACCGACCAGGACACAAATATGAGGCATTGCATTTCTCCAGAGGAACGGCTCATTGTTACGCTCAGGTATGTATATTTATTACTATTATTAGTTTGTATATTAATTGTGCAACACTAGCTTTGTGTAAATATCTGGGGTCATTAATAGAACTGTTGTAAAGTAGGTTTAAAGATCACACCAAATGCTTGAAATAACTTCTTTATTAACTTCAACTTTTTTTCATATATAACACTGCCGCCTCCGCAGCAGATAGTCCTTGTACAAAACAAGTGTTGAAAAGATATCACAAGATGGCGGTATGCATAAGATGGTGGTTCAACAGTTCAATCTTGTCATTCAACATAAAATGGTGGATACATTTCTCTCTTCAGTATCTGCACTCAGACTTTCAGTTATTTAAGCACTTTATGATCTCTCTGAGAGGTATATCAGAGGTCTAACTATTAGTTCTACTTGCTTAATTTGGTCGCAATTTGCAGTATGCGGTTAGCTGTAACTATGCAGATTTGTTGAATATGATCTGGTATGGTTGTATGCAATTTGGATTGCAATACGGAATTTGAATGGTTGCAATTGTTTGTATGGTATTTGTAGTTTGCAATTGGTGGAACTGTAAGTAAACGCATATATAACTGGTTAAGTATACAGTTCTAATCACGATGCTAACAGTAGGAACATTATATAACTGTTCTAAATACCTATTTTGGCCTCTCTGCTTCCATCAAACACAGCTCTTAGTGGAGTGAATGTCTGTTCAGCTTCTCTCTCTGGTTTAATGATTCTAGCAGCACCTGCTAGGGGAATTTCTCACACAGGCTGTGTGTGAGGCTGGCTGTGATTGGCCAAGACTCCTGCTGTGTGTGAGGCTGGCTATGATTGGTCTAGACTCCTGCCCAGTAACAACAGTTTACCTCTATGCTTCCTGTTGTTTTTAGCTGTGTCATTGAGATTACCACACATCCATATAATGAATCTTAAAGGCATATTATATTTTCTGCTTCTGTGAACACAATATATATAACAGTTATATGACATCCAAACATCAAGTCACTGTAAGTAACTCTGCTTTTGTCTTTAACACACAAACATAGGAATTGTATTAAGGTTATTGTCAGGTCTAGCTGTATAAACATATAAGCTATGTTAGCAATCTAGGACAGGTCTTAGCTGGCCAGCTACACTCTGGTAAGACGATTCCAAATACTCCTCAAGTAACTCTACTATCTCTTACACCGGGCTCCTTGGTTTAAGTTAAGAAAGGGGTTCAGAGGAGCATGGGAGCATCTGACATGTGACGCTAGGCTCCGCCCCCCACATTCCTGCACGCTGGCCGCCCGACCGCTCATTCTCTGCTGCTTACCCGACGCTGTTCCGATGTGCCTGTCCTGAGATGCCGTGTGGGACGCCAACACCGATGTTGAGGCTTTCGTTCGGGTTCTGATCTGCGCTGATTGCCGCTGGGAGAAGTCGGAAGATGATACTGCTTCTTTGGCTGGGGGGCGCCGCTGATGGAGTTGCCTGCGTCGAGGAGTTCTTCACTCTGTGGTGAGGAGTGGAGGGGATGTATCCCAGAGGAGGCGGTGAGCGAATGAAGCTGGAGAGGCTGGAAAGGCCGGGGCTGTAGCACCTGTTTGAGGCCTGCAGGTCGATCTGGTGTCTCTTCCCTGGGCAAATTGCATAGCAGCTGATAGTACTGTGGGCCTGGTGCAGAGGGAGTTCATTGCTCTCTGGGACAGTTTCTGATGCCCCTCACTTTATAATAGAAGATATTCCAGAAGGGGTGAAGAAAGGAGCGAAGGAGTAAATAGAGGGGTTGGAAGCTGGGGCGTGGAGAGTGTAAGAAAGGAGGTTGTTATTTAAAATGCTGCAGTACCTGTATTTAGGGGTTTGACGTCCTCACTTTTTTTGGAAGAAACAAAGTAATAAGCAAGAGAGGAGGAAGGAAAAGAGAAAAAAAGGGGGGACTGAAGATATTTATTTGGTGGCTGATAACAGCATACAGCAGCCGATTTATTTATACCCCTATCGCTATTTCTATCTCCAGTGCTAGGAGATCAGTAACAGGGTTAGAGAGCGGGTCCAAACAACAGGGTTTAAATAAATTTTTGGTTCCAAACTCGCCAGTCTCCAGTTCTCTACAGAAGGAAAAAACTACAGATGTAGAGTCCCACGGTTTGACTCACGAGAATGGGTCTACGGGTGGAGGGGGAGAGAGAGGAACCTCAGCGGTATTTACAGAAATAGACGCAAGAATGATGAAGGACATATTTTGCACTGTCTCGAGGATGGAAAACGTAATGGGTAATATAGCAGAACGGGGCAGTGCAAACTGATGTCAGTGTAATACTGGATGAGATGGAGAAAATAAGGCAGCGTTTACATGCGATGGAAAAAAGGATCCCCGTTCTGGAACATCTGTTCAGAATTTAGAGAAGGAGGTGGTATTTTTAAAACAGATGAATGGCACGATGGAACAAAAATTTAATAAACCAAGAAGATAGATCAAGAAGATCCAATATAAGATGTGTAGGGATCCCCGAACGTGCAGAAGGGGACAACTGTATTGAATTTATGGAGAGATGGATAAGGGAGAATTGTAAGGAGGGTACTCTCTCCCCGTTGTTTGCTATTGAAAGAGCACACAGGGTCCCCACAAAAAAGAGGGTCCCAGGGGATTATCCCAGACAGATATTGGTGAAATGTCTACTTGATAAGGACCGTGATATAATAATATCTGATGCTAGGAACTCCGAAAAATATCAGATACAGGGTGAAAAGATAAGACTCTTTCCAGATTATTCTGCTAATACTAACGCCCGTAGAAAAGAGTTTATAACTGTTAAAAAGAGACTAAGGGAGGCAGGTTTAAAGTACAGCTTACATTTTCTGGCAAAATTAAGGGTGGAATATAAAGGAAGGACTGTTTTTTTCCAGACCCCGGAGGAGGTTAGCGAGTGGGCGGATGGGGAGGGCCTTTGAGGCTGGGGGTGGGGAAAGGAGCCATTATGCTTAGTTATGGAGTCGCCCCGACTGCTGGTTAGCAGAGGGGGGGGGGACTACTTAGGGTGGGGGGGTAGTTATGGGATGAGGGAGAGGGGACGTGTTTTTTTTTTTTTTTCCTCTCTGCTAGATGGTTAGGATTCATTTATTAAATGTGAGAGGTTTACAAGAGAGAGTAAAGAGATACGCTATCCTTGAGTGGATGAAGAGGTTCTTGCCAGCCATCGTCTGCCTCCAAGAGACACACCTAGATAAGGAATCTCTAAGGTGGTTGGATACGAGATGGATAGTGGAAGGGTACCATTTGGTATATACCACCTATTCTAGAGGGGTCTCAATTTTGATACACAACAAGATTAAATTTGAGTGTGTTACATATGAGGCCGATGACTATGGCAGGTACCTCTTTTTACATTGTAATATAGAAGGGGTTAAAATGGTAATTGCAAATATATATATCCCACCGCCATATAAGCCAGATGTTTTGTAGCAATTGCATAGATTCATGTTGAATAGACAAGAATGTACAATGATCGCGATAGGAGACTATAATGTGGTAATAGATCCACTCAGGGATAGAACGTCAGGCAGAGGGGGAAGAACACAAAAAGTAGATTTCTTTAAACTAGCCCAGGAATTCAATTGGGTTGATGTTTGGCGTTTCCAGAACCTGGAAGAAACCATGTATTCCTGTTATTCTAAATCACATCAAACTTGGTCAAGAATAGATATGGTCCTGGGAAATAAAAACCTAATGTCCCAAAATAGGATTAAGATAAAGTATTTGCCCATGGCCTTATCAGATCATAGTGCCGTGGTAATGGAACTGGATCTGAGTAAAAATAATATTTTGCCACTGTTTAAGTTCAACTCCCACTGGTGATCGTTGATTCTAGACAAAGAGAGTATATTGGAAGAACTAAAAATGTTTTTTCAGGAGAATAACAATTCTGTTAGGAGACTGATTGTTTGGGATACTGCCAAGGCATACTTAAGAGGATTGTTGTTCAAAAAGGTGAATTACTGGAAAAAAAGTAATTGAGAAATAGGTAATGCACTGGAAAAAAAATTACAAGAAGCAAGAACAACACGTATAACGCATCCCACTGAATATAATAGGAAAGTATGGGAGGAAGAACAGGAAAAGCTAAAAATACATCAACTAGATAGAAGTAGGAAAGAATTACTTTTTCAAGGGATCTGGTTGGCCTCAGAGGGAGAAAAGGTTGGTAAAATTTTAGCAAGTATAGTAAAAAATCAAAGAGGGAAATCCTGGATAGGGGCGAATAAAGATAAAATGGGTGAAATAATTAGTACACCGGAAAGAATTAAAAAAGGGTTTCTGGAATAGTTCCAGGAACTATATAAGTCCAGGGTACAATATTCAAAACAAGACTTGGACCTATATTTAGACCAGATTGCTATCAGAGCAGGGGCGTAGCTAGTAATGACTGGGCTCCATAGCAAAAAAAATTATGGGCCCCCCACTCCCGGATCTCCCATCCCCACATACCTCTCGGACCTCTCACCCCTTCCAGGGCTCCCACCCAAACACTACTCCTAGACCTCCCACTGCCAAGAGCATAGAAAAGTCAGAGGAAAAACCAAATAAGTATATAAACATTTTTAGTCAAAATAGAAAACCATTCAGTAACTGATAAAGTGGCAAATCTAATAAACATGAAGAATTGAAAAAAACGAATAATTAGCAATTGTGTATTTTAAAGTAAAGTGTGTGTGTGTGGTGGGGGGTGGGGGAAATTAGACTTACTTGTAAGACCTGTACGTTCACTAGTTGCTTTTTTTTTTTTTTTTTTTAACTTCCTGACGTGTTATCATTAAACGTTACCTTTAAAGGAGAGGGGAAAGCTTTAAGATTTAATCTAAACACACAATACTACCCATCTGTTCTATTATACTTACTTAGAACTGTATCCAAATATTTGTGTATAATACCATGACATATAATAGCATCATATACTATATAACCCCCTGATGTCACAGATATCCCCTCTTCATTAAGTGTCCTGCTCCCCCCCCCCTCCCTATATAATGGTCCAGACCTCCAGGTTCCTGCTTCCCCTTACTCCCCATATATAATGGTGTAGACCTCCAGGGTCCTACTCCCCCTCCTCCCTAAATATAATGGTCCAGACCTCCAGTGTCCTCCTCCCTATATAATGGTCCAGACATCCAGGGTCCTGCTTCCCCCTCCTCCCTAAGTATAATAGTCCAGACCTCCAGGGTCCTGCTCCCCCCTTCTTAAATATAATGGTCCAGACCTCCAGGGTCCTGCTCCCCCCTCTTCCCCAGATATAATGTTCCAGACCTCCAGAGTCCTGGTCCCCCCGCAATAAAATGGTCCAGACCTTGGAGATCCTGCTGCTCCCCCCTTATTAAATTAATCCAGACCTCCAGGGTCCTGCTCCCCCCTAAATATAATGGTCCAGACCTCCAGGATCCTGCTCCCCCTCCTCCCCAGATATAATGGTCCAGACCTCCAGTGTCCTGTCCCCCCTATATAATGGTCCAGACCAGACCTCCAGGGTCCTGCTCCCCCTTCTCCTTAAATGTACTGGTCCAGACCTCCAGGGTACTGCTACCCCCTCCTCCCCAGATATAATGGTCCAGGACTAGTCCCAGAGTCAGCCAGCCCTCACCACACAGCCACTTGAACGTCTGCGCGCCTACACTCCAGCATCATGCAGCTTCACTGTACGCTCCACCTCCTCCACTTCTAGCCAGTAGGACTGCCGCCCAGACTGGGAGCGGGACCACTCCCTCTCCTCACTGCAGGTACACCTCTCTGCCTCTGGCCGCCCCCTATCGCACCGCCCACAGCCTGCAGATAGCGCTTTCTCTGTCTGTCCTGGAGGGGCCTGCAACCCCTGTAGCTACGCCGCATGAATTAAAAATAAATAAATCCTCAGCCAGCAGCCCGGGCCCCCAGTGGCGTAGGGCCCCATAGCTATTGCTATGGCTGCTATGGTGATCCCTATGCCCATGTTTCAGAGAGATATCCCAGGCCCAAAAAGAATATTTAGAAAAATAAATATCGATGGTAGAAATAAACGAGGTTTTGGGGAAGGTAAAACTTGAAAAAGCACCAGGGTGTGATGACCTTCCCTTTGAAATATATAAAACATTCTCGCAGGTGCTAATACCAGAACTAAAAATAACACTGAATGAGGCTAAAAAAATAGGGGATTTACCAGATTCTATGAAAGAGGCAATTATTACACTAATTCCAAAAAAGGGTAAAGAACAACTAGACCCCGGGTCATATAGGCCAATATCCCTCCTAAATACGGACGTTAAAATTTTGGCAAAGGTCTTGGCAGATAGGCTGTTGAAGGTGAATAAAGCTGTAATACACGAAGATCAGACTGGTTTTATACCCGGTAGAACGATATATTCAAATATAAGAAGGCTGTTTCTCAATATTGAAGCCAATAGATCAATAGATCAGAAACAGCGGAGAAAGCGGTACTTTCACTGGATGCTCAAAAGGCATTTGATTGTATTGAATGGGAGTATTTATGGGCAGTATTGAAAAGGGTCGGTATAGGGGAGGGATTTATAAGATTGATTCCGTTTATATATTTTAATCCAAGGGCTAGAGAGATGGTGGATGGGAGCTCGTCCCTGCCTCTTGCCCTCTATCGGGGCACCAGGCAGGGATGCCCTCTCTCCCCATTATTATTTGCTATTGCGATTGAGCCCCTGGCAAGTATAATAAGAAATTATAGGGAGGTTAAAGGTTTTCAATATGCAGAAGGAGAAGAAAAACGGTTAATGTATGCGGACAATATTTTATTATTTATGCACGAAACTGGGGATCAGTTTAATAGAGTAATAGATATAATAGATACGTATTTTTTTTTTCTGGTTTAAATATTAATTGGGGGAAATCACATATGCTGATACTAGGAGACACACAATCACAGGGAGATTTAAGGGTGCATGTGCTTGAAAAACACGAGAATTTTAAATATTTAGGTATACAAATCTCTGGAAATATAGAAGAATATGAAAAATTAAATGTACTCCCCCTAATAAAAGAACTTAGAACCAAAATACATATTTGGAAAAGATTACCAATGTCAATACAGGGTTGGGTAAATCTAATAAAAATGGTTTTCCTTCCAAAAATACTCTATGTCCTACAAAATGCCCCATTGAGATTACCGCAGAATAATTTTAAGTTATTTGATAGCCTAATGGGGGATTTTATTTGGAAAGGTGCTATCCGTAGGATAAAGAAAGAAGTGCTTCAGCTCCCAGTGAGAGAGGGTGGTTTGGCGGTTCCGAATTGTATTTTTTTTTATTATTTAATAACACAATACGGTCATATAAAAGGTAGCTTAAATGGCTTAGTGGGTAGGCAGGAAGTAAATAGATTGGGTTGGAGAGAAGAATGAAATCACTTAGAGGTGCTGGAATCAGGTACACTGGGGAAAAATAATACAGGAAATAGAATATTAAATTCACTGTAGTATATATGGGTGGAAGTTAAAAAAATAAGTTTTTTTGCACTATACACCTATTTGGAAAAATTGTAATCTAAAGGAACTGCAAACGATTAGGATTTATATAGATTGGGAAAAAAAGGGGATGAAATATCTAGGCCAGATATTTGAGGAGGATAAATTGAAGGACTTTAATACACTGGCTAGGGAGTTTGGGATCCCCAAAAGGATATTTATAAATATTTTCAGCCTAAGAATGCGTTGCGGTCAGTGGTGCAGGTAGATAAATATAGAAGGCAAAAATCAGATAGATTGTATAAATTTACCAATGGAGGTGAAAGAGGAGGAATAACCGCAAAAAGATACAGGATTTTGAAAGAAAAAACGGATTATATTACTTGCCGAGAAAAAATGTGAAAAAGAACTACAGTCTTTTGCGGAAGAGAAATGGAAAGATGCCCTTAGAAGTTAGGGGTTCACATAAGATATCACAGTTTTTTATAGTTCATAGGTTACATCGATCCCCATGGATGTTGAAAAGAATGTGCGTGAGAGTTTCAGACAAGTGCCCAAAATGTAGGGGAGAGAAAGCAGACCTAATACATTGTTTCTGGAGATGCCCCAGATTGTTCAGATATTGAACAGAAATAGTAGAGACCGTATTTGTATTTTTCAAGGTTCAAATATCCGAAGATCCAGTAAACTGCATATTAGGGGCAACTGACCATCTGAAGTTAAATAAGGAGATACAACTGGTTCTGAGTAAAGTACTATTTCAAGCTAGACTCCTTATACTTAGGAAATGGGTAAAGGAAGATCCTCCGACAGTGGGACAGTGGATTCTCCTGAGGGTCGGGACATGCTGTGACCCTTTTTAGCATGTACAGATTAGGCGAGTGATCATGACCCTTCTCCACACATGACTTCCCTATCTCCCTCCCCTTCTCCTCCTTTTTTAAAAATTATTTTTGGGGTTTATATATAAGACACATTAACATCCCAAAAATAACAGGAAATTAGAAGATAGATTTCATTGTAGTTAGCACAGTTTATTATCTACAAAATGGCTGACTCAGTATATAAATACTCTGTTCACACGTGTTCTGGGCCTGCTGGTATTTCTCCATGGTGCCGTCATTTTGCCTAGAGAAATAGGCCTGCATGTTCACATTATAGATCAAGTCTTCAAAGCAAATATGATTATTGCCTAAATAGCACTGCCGTGCTGTACGTGTCATCAACGTTACAGCGGCTGCTCTGTTGAACTTACCCGGTGGGCTGATTCCGCCTCCAGCTGCTATCCTCTGGCTAGGCCCTGTCTGTCCCTCCACGCTGGCTGATGCCAGTTGGCCGGCAAGGCCTGTCCTCCTTCACCCTAAGGCTCCATTCACACGTCCGCAACAGCCAGCACAGCAGCAATGTGTGTTCCGCATTTTGCGGACCGCACATTGCCGGCACTATAGAATATGCCTATGTTCTATTTTTTTCGGGAACGGAATTGCGGAACCGAAAGTGCGGATCTGCAATTCCGTGTCCGGGCAGCACATCTTGCTGCCCCATAGGAATGAATGGGTCCGCAATTCCGTTCCACAAATTGCGGAACGATATTGCGGACGTGTGAATGGAGCCTAAACTTCACCAGCTAATAGCTGCCTAAGGTTACTTTCACACTAGCATATTCGTTTTCCGGTATTGAGATCCATCATAGGGTCTTAATACCGGAAAAAAAGAAGCTTCAATTTGTCCCCATTCATTGTCAACGAGGAAAAACTGAACTGAACAGAAGGGAGCGCTCCAAAATGCAATTCCATTCCGTTTAGTTGTATTCCGAGACCAGAGAGTAAACCGCAACATGTAGTTTACTTTCTGTCCTGGGATGTGGAGCAAAAAGAATCCGTCATGACCCCCAATGCAAGTCAATGGGACTGGATCCGTCTGCCACAATAGAAAACAGATCCGTCCTCCATTGACTTTTATTGGAGTTCATGACGGATCCGTCTTGGCTATGTTAAAGATAATACATTTAAATCTGTTCAAAACGGATGCAGATGGTTGTATTATCAGTAACGGAACCGTTTTTGCTGGACCTTGCCGGATCCAGCAAAAACGCTGGTGTGAAAGTAGCCTAACCTGTGGTACTTTAGGCATCTCTACCAATGAGTAATAGGGTTTCTTAGTGTGCTAAGTCCTCTGTAAAGGTGTTCTGCTATATGGCTGTGTACCAACCTATGCCTGTTTTCCTGTATTAACCCTTTGCTGCCTAACCTCGGACCTATTATCGTATTGCATGTCCTCTGCCAGGCCTGACCTCGGCCTGTCCCTGACTATGACCCCTTGTTGCCCTCTGGTGTCTCTGAAGGGTGAATACGAGGACACTGCCAGGATACCGCCCTGTAGGATAGCCCAAAGCCAACACTTTGGTTCCACACGTCAACCAACCACATAATTATTACCACTAATTGTACATATAAATAGTACTGCTATACTTCATATAGTATACACACGTAGACATACACATGGAACACATATTTACATATACATTATTTTTTACTCACTGTATATACATCACACACAGATATATAGACATTACACACATGTAGATATTACATACACGTATATACATCACACACTTATAGATATATGGACTTTACACACATACACACATTAGGCTGTGTTCACATGAAAAGTTTTTATTTTCTTTGTTTTGCTCTGTTGTTGGACAATGAAAATAACGGAAACTCCATTTCTGTCATACAGCGACTGACAGACCCCACTGACTATAATGGTGGTCCCAGCCTTACATTTTTCCAGACACAATATTACATGTGATGCGCCAATTGTTTGGCTTTTTTACAGATTCTGCATGAAATGCTGTGAGGGAGCCTCTGACAGGTGTGAACATAGCCTAACACACTATACACATTACACACACGTCTGAGCGTTATGTAGGCAGCCCAGGACGGCCGTACATCATCTGTCACTGTCTGCAGGGTCGGCTAGATGGTTGCACCAAGGACAGGAGCTTGTACTTTCCTCTCCCGCTTTGCTGTTCATATCAGCCAATCACAGAGCAGCTTTCATTCTTTAAGAGCAGGATGCAAAGTGAAAGCTGTGCTGCGATTGGTCATTACAGTTTGCTTCCTTGTTGGTACAGAGCGGGGCCCCAGAGCAACAGCATTAGGAGGTGGTGGCTGAATGACTGTGTGAGGTGTGGAGAGAGCTAGACTTGTGTGAAATGTATATAGTCATCCATGGGCCTGTATCACAGTTGTTATTTTGTGGGACCCGTCCCTATAGTGGACGTATTGGTTTTGTCTGTTCCTTTTCAGGGATAGAAGAAGGGGCCCAGAAATCTATCTACTGTTTGCTGTACTGATGTGCAGCGTCCTGCTGAAGAGCATTGGTTCACTGCAAAATTGGTTCAAATGTATTTTTTTACATTATATGCATTTATTACTATTTTTAAAGCTCCATTCATTCCATGCTGCTGTACATATGATAAGCGGTGCACATACATAATGCAGACAATTGCAATAAGCATGAACAAGATAAGTTGCAAACTGGTACAGAAGGAGAGAGGGCCCTGCCCGCAAGGGGTTAAAATCTACGAATTTACTGTATACACTGCATGCAAGGTGTTATTAGGCTGTATACACATCCACCACTCGATGGAGCTGGTGTCAGTCTCTATATAGGGAGGGGTGAGAACATTCTAGTCAGTCTACTGCAACATGTGAGTCAAAGGACACAGAGCACATGTTAAGAATCCAAGCTGAAAGTAAAGCCAGCCCTGCATCAGGCACCTACAAGGACAGAAAATAACGTCATATACTTGAGAAAGCATGCCAGATGTAAAAGGAGGAGGTGTAGAGAGAAGTTCTTTGGAGTATTGCTTTCTGAAATGGAACGCTGAGTCTCCATAGCCGACAGAACGGAAGAGCCTGCAGTGCACGGGAGGGCAGAGGAGATGGTGGCATCGGGGAAGAACAGGGGGAGAGGCTAAGGTGAGGGAGCGAAGAAAGGTAAGTACCATGTTAAACATCTACCAAGTTAAGTACCATGGGCTAATTAGAGGAATCGAAACTAGAACCCCCATAAGCTTTAATTAACTGACGAGGCAAGAGAACACAATTTCTCGGCAATCCAATAATTCAAAATACATCAGCAGCGAGAGGCCCCCCCAGGGCCAATTGTGTCCCAGGATTTTAGGAATGCAGAGTGGTGTGGTGCGGCCCTAATGGTCTCTGTGTGTGTGTGTTACAGTGCTCCTACCTGGATATCGACAATTCCCAGGATTTGGCTCAGAGGTAATGAATGGGAGATTAGTGGTGGAGGTGGAGAATAAGTCGAGTCCAGACTTTATAACGTTCAACAGCTTTACTTGAATAACTTGCATCCGTACGATATTCAGGCTCTGTCTTCGTTCCAGCAGGTTTTGGCATAAACTGGCAGGCGAACTTGAGTATTCTGCTTTATCTTTCTCTTAGGACTGTTCTAGTACCTCTGGAGTGAGATGCCTTTGGCAGTTGACCCCTCACAATATTCTGTCTGTAAATTGATAAGGAGTCAGGGTGCTCTTTGAGCTGCTTACCTCTGGAGGGACTTCTGCTGCAGGAGGGGGACTTCCCCTCACTGCTACATCTTTACACATCTGCATCTGATATTAGAATCACCAAGACTAACTAGACACTTCTTGATGCTCCCCCTTCCTTGGTAGGAAATGGGAATGCCCAGTTCTACCCAAAAGGGGGGAATGTAATGGTAAGTTTCATTCTATCTAAAGATCTCTCTCCCATATATCAGCTGCCATCTGCTGGTGAACCAGGCACATTACATGTACAAAACTGTTTCATAGCAACATTATCAATGCATGGTGACAAAGGACCTGAAATAAATACACAGATGACATTGTGGTTAGCAGTTGAAGATAGTAGCAGGGTATAGAAATGGTTATACTACTCTGGAGTATTGCACATCCTGTCATTATAGCCTATCTATTAACCCTCTGACCTTCCTTTCTTTAAACCCATGGGTGTACCTAAAAAGTAGCAGGCCATAGTGTAAAAATAACTGCTCCTCAATCCTCCGTCTCGAGCCAGGACATGAGGGCCCAGCACTTGCTTTTCTTTGCCTCCTTCCTGTCTTTATCAGCGGACACGGGTGAAGTGACTCTTGGGCAGATTCCTCCTCCACTGCAACAATGAGAGGGTGAGCATGGTACTTTTATAGGAAAGACAGATGGAACCTCCTGTTCATGTGCCTCCAAAGAGCTGATAGTGTTTGTCTATATAGCAAGTGTATAATAAGTCCTGGGCAGGAGTCATGTGCGTCTTCTTGTACCATCTATATGTAAAGTTCTCCTCAGTGCGACCTTCAGGTCTTTATTCCTTAGGCTGTAAATTAAGGGGTTGAGTAAGGGGGTGATTAGTGTGTATATCACAGTGACTACTTGGTTCAATGTAAGAAGATTACTTGAGTTAGGAACAAAGTAGATAAAAGTTATTGATGCGTAAAATATAAAAATCACAGTCAGATGAGACGTACAGGTGGAGAAAGCTTTACGTTTTCCATCACTGGTGCGAATTTTAAAGACTGTGTTAAAAATTCTGACATACGGGTAAAATGTAGCAACAAAGACTGCGACACCAGAAACAACCCCAACAACTATTAAGACTACAACATTAATGGAAGTATCAGTACAAGAAATCTGGAGCAAATGGGGCAGATCACAAAAGAAATTCTGGATGAAGTTGGGACCACAGAATGTCAACCTTCTTAAACATAAAGTGTAAATGATGGGCACGAGGAGACCATAAGACCAAATCAAAGACACCATCTGAGTACAGGTACTCCAAGACATGATCTGAGAGTAGTGGAGAGGGCGGCAGATGGCTACATACCGGTCATAAGACATGGAGGACAACAAGTAAATCTCACAACACCCGAAATAGATGACAAAGAACATTTGTGCTATGCAGTCTGGGAAGGAGATGGACCAATGATGGGTGGTGAGGTGAAAAAGCATCTTTGGGGCAGTGACCGATGAGTAGGACATGTCCAAGAATGCTAAGTTTCCAAGAAAGAAATACATGGGTGTATGAAGATGAGCACAAGTAAGAACTAGTAGGATAATAATAAAGTTGGTCAAAAAGGTCATCAGGTAGATGAGGAGAAAGATGATGAAGAGGACATAGCTGATCTTATGATTATCCGATAGACTCATGAGAAGAACGCTGGAGATCGTTGTTTGGTTCTTCATCATTTTAATGTGTTTCCTTCCAAAAGTTTGCAAAGTAATAAAACTGATGACAACAATGAAACATTAGGAGTTGTTTATGGAATATAGAATCACGGAGGGTGAATGTATAAAATATCTGATGCTAACACCTAAGGGTTTCCTTCATTTTAAAGTCATTGTTTCTCCCAGGAGCTGAAGCCACAGAAGCCCAGACCTCTGCTCTGCAGATCCAAGAATAATGTAATCGGGTCTCAGGAGGCTCAATTTCATGGTTGTTTATAGTTGAGGATTTTACAGTTTAATTTAACCAGTGAAGATCAATAATGCAATTAAATGGGTTATCCTGGAAATAATATTAATGAGCTATCTTCAGAATAGGTCATCATTATCAGGGTCTGACACCTTGGACCCCCGCCGATCAGATGTTAGGAGAGGTCAGGAGCTCTGTGAGCACCGAAGCCTCTTTCTAGGCCATGTGACTTCACCGTACATTGGTGACATGGCCTAGTGGCAGCTCAGCCCCATTGAAGTGAATAAGGCTGAACTGCAATACCGAGCTCAGCCACTATACAATGTACAGCGCTGTGCTTGGTGAGCGGCCGGGAGCTGGCCACTGCAACTCCCTGGAACAGCTGATCGGTGGGGGTGCCGGGACTCAGACCCCTGCCAATGTCATAATGATGATCTACCCTCATCGTTATCCTTTACTGAATAACCCCTTCAATCAGTTCCAGGGGAAATGCATGGACAGCAAAAGACCTTTGTGGAAGAAATGTATGTTTGGCCCTTCTCTCCAGAGCAGTCTTCTCTTGTATTTCCAGTAAATATGAGCCATGAAATTCAGAAGTTTAGTCTCTTACATCAGACATCATATAGTAGATGGACAACCTGTTTCTGACAAAGCTAGAACCAGCCCTGCACCCCCCATGGATCCAGAGACCCCCCAGTCATTGCTCCAATATTCTACTAGATTTATTTCAAGCTGACAGTTTAGGAGGGGGGGGGGGGGGGTGTCCTTTCTCCCGGAATGTGTACCGTCTGCTGCAGCCAGTGGCAGCTGAAGGATAGAACTGAGCATGTGCGTCCACCTCAGTGAGCAGGACAGAGAAATTAGAAAAAGAGCGAACAGCAGGTGGCGCTATACAGAGAGCTTTCAGTGAATAACGCAGTAGTTATAATATATTTTACTAAAGGGTTGCCACCTTTCCCACAAAAAATACTGGCCACGTGTACATCGGCACGAAGGGTGTGGTTGTGGGGACGTGGCTTAGCACGCTGTTATTTGACACCAACGATTTGATCATATTTCGAAGTTTGCATCTTTTTTATTTTTTTTATAAAACTTTCTTTTCCTGTTGTTTTCAAAGTGGTTGTGCAGTGATTTAATATTGACGACCTATGATCAATATCAGATTGGTGGGGTTCCGAATCCCGGCTCCCTGCCCATCAGCTGCTTGAAGGGGTAGTAGCACTTCTGCGAGCGCCGCTTCCTCTTTACACTGGCTGCTCGTCGTCTCCTTTGCGGCGGCAGCGGAGCGGTGTAATTACAGTACATTCACTAGACTGGGACGAGCAGTTCTAATTACAAAGGAGATAACGCGCTGCTGCCCCTTGAAACTGTTGAAAGTAGTGGTTTCCTGGGAGTCAGATCCCCTCCACTGAGGGCAGGGCATCAATACTGAGTCACTGCGCAACCCCTTCAATATAAAATCATGCTCCGGCCTCACGTGTGAACAGGTGTAATGATTGAGCTGTTATGGAGACACAACACAAAGCCAGGAACGACACCATCCCCTGCACCTATTTCACTGCTGCCCTGAGCCGTGTGGCCCTATGCAGGAGCCCACTTTGCTCTGGTTTGTTATACTGGTTTGGTCTGTGAAAATAATCGGAGACTGTGACGATACCGCACCTCGCAGCCCCACCGGACGTCACACTACGTCGGGATCTTGCAGTACGGTTTCGTCACTGGTTACCAAGACGTGACGTTACGCCCTCCCTGGGAGTACGTAACGTCAGCTTGGCACAGTTTACACAGACACCCCCTGTCCACACAGGCACAGGGAGGGAGAGAGGGTGGTCCACACTACACTCGCTCACAACCCTGACAAGCTGAGAGGGCCTTATTACTGCCCCAGTGAGACAGCGCCCTGCCAGCCAGGTAGACCGCCACCAGCTCCTCGTTAGATATAAGCCCGGTCCGCTAGCGGGATTATAGAGGTAAAAAATCCAACCGGTGCCGTATAACGTTATGCCAAGACACGGACGTGGGGATTCGTTATCAAGATACAAGAACAGCGCAAGATTAATTTATATATTTAATTGCCTTAAGGACGCACTAGACATAACACTATACACACAGATATAAACAATGGTCGGATGTGCAAATACCGATGGTGGTACAATCAGCAAATCAGCAAAGTCAGTTACCGGATATGTAGGTGGTTCACATGGGGGCAGTGATGTCAGCAGAGTTTCCCATGGTCCCTCCAAACACAGGGCGTGACCCCCTTCAGAGAAAGACATCGGCCTCTCCCCTGTATGGGCACGTTAAAGGCTCAGGCACATGAACATTGTGCTTAACAGTTCGTATTTAACGGATCTGTTTAGTTTTTTGTTTCTGTATATACTCTCTTTCCATTCCTCCGCAATAATATGTCCGTATTGTTTCCATATGTCATCAGTTTTTTGCGGAACGGAAACGGAAGCGGGAACTAGTCACAACTTTGGACTCTTCCCCTTTTTCACACCCCATATATAAGTTGGTCATGTGATTGTCCAGACTCCATTTTGTTCAGCTTTTTGCAGCATTAGGGCTCTGTTAGAAGTCGGTGTTTTGCTGGCATTGGTTTCTGACTTTGGCTATCTGTTGTACCGTGGCTGACGACTTCGAGGATGACCTCCTCCTGTGCTGGCTGCTTTCTCGGCACGATGTACAGCAGCCAACTCTGCTGACCAACAAACCGAACAGGAGGAGGCAGTGAGTTCACCCAAGTGTCTCTCAGCGCACAGGAAGGGCCACTTCCACAGGCTGTACATGGATTTGCGACAGCATCCTGAGAAATGTCATGGGTTTTGTCGTATGTCTGTGAACAGTTTTGACATTTTGTCAGCGTCTCTGCACCCTGGCCTCACCGACCAGGACACAAATAGGAGGCACTGCATTTCTCCAGAGGAATGGCTCATCGTTACGCTCAGGTATGTATATTTATTACTATGTTTATCTAAATAATGTGTTCATATTAGTTTGTATATTAATTGTGTAACACTGACTTTGTGTAAATATCGGGGGTCATTAATAGAACTGTTGTAAAGTAGGTTTATAGATCACATCAAATGCTTGAAATAACTTCTTTATTAACTTCAACTTTTCTTCATATATAAAACTGCCGCCTCCGCAGCAGATAGTCCTTGTACAAAAACGTGTCGGAAAGATATAAAAAATGGCGGAATGCATAAGATGGTGGTTCAACTGTTCAATCTTGTCATTCAACATAAAATGGTGGATATATTTCTCTCTTGAGTATCTGTACTCTCGCTGTAAGTTATTTAAGCACTTTATGATCTCTCTGAGAGGTATATCTGAGGTCTAACTAATAGTTCTACTTGCTGAATTTGGTCGCAATTTGCAGTATGCGGTTAGCTGTAACTATTTGCAGATTGGATGAATATGATCTGGTATGGTTGTATGCAATTTGCATTGCAATACGGAATTTGAATGGTTGCAATTGTTTTTATGGTATTTGTAGTTTGTAATTGGTGGAACTGTAAGTAAACACATATATAACTGGTTCAGTATACAGTTCTAATCCCGATACTAACGGTAGTAACATTATATAACTGTTCTAAATACCTATTTTGGCCTCTATGCTTCCATAAAACACAGCTCTTAGTGGAGTGAATGTCTGTTCAGCTTCTCTCTCTGGTGTAATGATTCTATCAGCACCTGCTAGGGGAATTTCCCACACAGGCTTTGTGTGAGGCTGGCTGTGATTGGCCAAGACTCCTGCTGCGTGTGAGGCTGTCTGTGATTGGTCAAGACTCCTGCCCAGCAACAACAGTTTAACTCTATGCTTCCTGTTGTTTCTGCTGTGTCATTGAGCTTACCACACGTCCATATAATGAAGCTTAAAGGCATATTATCTTTTCTGCTTCTGTGAACACAATATATATAACAGTTACATGACATCCAAACTCTGCTTTTGTCTTTAACACACAAACATAGGAACTTTATTAAGGTTATTGTCAGGTCTAGCTGCATAAACATATAAGCTATGTTAGCAACCTAGGACAGGTCTTAGCTGGCCAGCTACACTCCGGGAAGACGATTCCAAATACTCCTCAAGTAACTCTACTCTCTCTTATACCGCGCTTTGGCTCAAGTTAAGAAATGGGTTCTAGGGCATTTTCTATCTGCAGCCAGAATGATAATTCCCAGGCATTGGAAGACCAAACTTCCACCCACCCTCTGTGAGTGGGCTAGGGAACTTCAGAATATTTTTCATATGGAAGAACTGATAGCGGATTAACAGGAGAGGTCAAAGATATTTATGAACAGATGCTACCCCCTGCTCACCTTCCTGGATTCTCCTCAGTGTCGGAACATGCTGTGACCCTTTTAGGCATGTACAGATTAGGCGAGTGATCATGACCCTTCTCCACACATGACTTCCCTATCTCCCTCCCCCTTCTCCTCCTTTTTTATTCTTATAATTTTTGGGGGGTTTATATATAAGACACATTAACATCCCAAAAATAACGGGAAATTAGAAGATAGATTTCATTGCAGGTAGCACCGTTTATTATCTACAAAATGGCTCACTCAGTATATAATTACACTCCGTTGCATGCCGGAGCGCAGAACGAGCAGTCCTGATTTGCATAATTTTTTATTGCAATATCTATATGGGTCTTGCGTGACCCCATGGAATGCTTGTTCAAATATTTGATGTTCTCATATGTTATATTTCAAAAATACTTAATAAAACAGAGTAAACATAAATAGCTTGCTGCTTTTCCAAGATTGCTTTACCAAGAGCTGATCTACAAGAGCATTGGAGATATTCAGGAGATACTCAGGAGGTAATCTGGAGGTGGATACAAGTATGATTTGTTTGTTTAAAATCTTTCCCCTCTTTATAATGGCAGACGTGGTTCTGTGCAGGAATTGTTGTGCTTTTATTTCAGGTTCCACTCTTCAGAAGTTTGAATACTGTCTGATCTGTAGACAGCTCTCCATAATGCAGCAGGAAATTACCTTTTTGAGATTTTTAAATTAACCAATAAACAAACTCCGGCTGTGAACATTGCAAAGCCACTGCCACAGAGGCCCCCTAAAAATGGAAGATGGGTTACTGTAGGTTCTGGTAGACTGAGAGTTGTGGATAGAAGGCATGTCCCACAGTCTGTGGCTCTCTATAATTCATTTGCAGCACTTTCAGAGTGCAAGAGCAACATGGAGGATGGCTCAAGCACAGTGGGTGAGAAACAATCATCTCCCATGCCTAAAGTATGTAAGACTGCAGCCAAAGACAAAAAGGAGAAGGTGAGGATTGATAGTAAGCAGCTGTTGGTGGGCGATTCCATCATAAGAGGTGTGAAGTTTGAGGAGAATGGTGTTGTGAGATGTCTCCCTGGTGCTACCGGTAGCAGGGATAGACGACGGATCCTAAATATTGTTAGGCAAGCAAAGCAGGAAAGGGAAGTGGATGTTATTCTCCATCTTGGGACAAACGATCTGGCTGGCAATGAGGTTTCAAAGGTGAAAGAAGCTTTTCACACACTTGGAAAGGATATACGGGAGGTTGCATCAACTGTTTCATTCTCTGCAGTTTTGCCTGTGCATAACCTTCAGCATGACAGAAAGATGCGCATTAAGAAATTCAATGTATGACTTGGTGAATGGTGTCTGAACCAAGGGTTTGGCTTTGTGTCTCATGTTAGATCTTGCTGGAATGGAAAAGAACTGTACAAGAAAGATGGTTTGCATCTTTCTCTCAAGGGAACGAATGTCCTCGGTGAACAGTTCCAAGTATTTGCTAAGGAGCATTTAAACTAGGAAAGGGGGGCAAAAGAGTGATAATCCAGCAGTCCGACTGCCGCCCGGAACAATGCCAGAAGAGGCCAGTAGCACAAAGGTTAAGAAATGACAAGCTCAGAGTCTTGTCTACAAATGCTCGCAGTCTAGGGAATAAGATCAATGAACTTGAGGCTATAATAGCATCTGAGAATATAGATGTAGTGGCTGTTACTGAGACGTAGTTCAAGGGGAGTAATGACTGGGATATATCAATACCAGGGTTCTCTCTTTACAGGAAAGACAGAGAAGGCAAGAAGGGGGAGGGGTGGCCCTGTATGTGAAAGATAGCATAAAATCTAATTTGATACAAGTTAGCGAGAACAATTTAGAGTCAATTTGGGTTACCTTGCAGCTTGATAATCATAAGGTAACTCGTGTAGGTGTGATATATAGACCACCTAGCCAAGTCAAAGAATTAGATGATCTACTAGTTGAAATAGCTAAAATGACATTGAAGGGGGAAGTTATCATTATGGGAGACTTCAATCTTCCAGATGTAAACTGGAAAACCAAAATAGCTAGTTCTGCCAGGAGATTCTAATTCTACAGATATTCTAAATTCCCTACTGGGATTATCTCTACAGCAAGTAGTTTTGGAGCCAACCCGGAAGGAGGCCATTTTAGATTTAGTATTCACAAATGGGAATTTGGTATCTGATATTACTGTAGGGGAAAGCTTGGGATCTAGTGATCACCAGTCAGTGTGGTTTACTATAAGTACAGTGACTGAGTCACACCACACAAAAACAAAAGTTATAGATTTAAGAAAAACTGACTTTTCTAAAATTAGATTAGTGGTATACGAGTCCCTATCAGACTGGAACAGTTTCATTAGAGTCCAGGAGAAATGGGACTACTTAAAAGTGGCACTATTGAAGGCAACAGAAAATTACATTAGGCTTGTCAGTAAAAGCAAAAAAAGGAAGAGACCACTGTGGTACTCAGCAGAAGTGGCCAAAATCATTAAAAACAAAAAGATAGTATTTAGGAATTATAAAAAAAAACACAAAATGAGGATGACAGGCAAATTTATAAGATTAGGCAGAGAGAAGCCAAACAAGTTATAAGAGCTTCTAAAGCACAGGCAGAAGAGAAATTAGCTCAGTCAGGGAAAAAAGGCGATTCTTCAGATACATAAATGAAAAAAGGAAACTAAAACAAGGAATTACCAAATTAAAAACAAAAGAAGGAAGGTATATGGAAGAAGATAAAGAACTAGCTGACTGCCTCAATGAATACTTCTGTTCAGTTTTTACAAAGGAAAATGAAGGAGAAGGACCTCAGTTAGGAAAGAAGACTAATGAATCTGTTGATGCATGTGTCTTTACAGAGGAAAAGGTTCTAAGTCAGCTGTCTAAAATTAATACAAATAAGTCACAGGGGCCTGATGGGATACACCCAAAGCTATTAAAAGAGCTTAGCGGTGAACTAGCAAAACCATTACCAGATTTATTTAACCAATCACTGGCAACAGGAGTCGTCCCAGAAGATTGGAAATTAGCAAATGTTGTGCCCATTCACAAGAAAGGTAGTAGGGAGGAATCGGGCAACTATAGGCCAGTAAGCCTGACACCAATAGTGGGGAAATTAATGGAAATCATACTTAAGGAGAGGATTGTGGAACATCTAAAATCCCATGGATTGAAAGATGAAAAACAGCATGGGTTTACTTCAGGGAGATCATGTCAAACTAATCTTATTGATTTTTTTGATTAGGTGACTAAAATAATAGATAGCGGAGGTGCAGTAGACATCGCTTATCTGGACTTTAGTAAGGCTTTCGATACTGTCCCACATAGAAGGCTTATCAATAAAGTGCAGTCTTTGGGCTTGGACTCCCATATTGTTGAATGGATTAGGCAGTGGCTGAGGGACAGGCAACAGAGGGTTGTAGTCAATGGAGTATATTCAGACCAGGGTCCTGTTACCAGTGGGGTACCTCAGGGGTCTTTTCTGGGACCCATATTGTTTAATATCTTTATCAGCGAAATTGCAGAAGGCCTCAATGGTAAGGTCTTTTTGCTGATGACACAAAGATTTGTAACAGGGTTGATGTTCCTGGAGGAATACACCAAATGGAAAAGGACTTAGGAAAACTAAAGGAATGGTCAAAAATCTGGCAACTAAAATGTAATGTTGATAAGTGCAAGATAATGCACCTGGGACATAAAAACCCAAGAGCAGAATATAAAATCAGTGATACAGTCCTAACCTCAGTGTCGGAGGAAAGGGATTTAGGGGTCATTATTTCAGAAGACTTAAAGGTAGGCAGACCATGTCATAGAGCAGCAGGAGATGCTAGCAGAATGCTGGGGTGTATAGGGAGAGGCATTACCAGTAGACAGAGGGAGGCGCTCATGCCGCTCTACAAAGCACTAGTGAGACCTCATCTGGAGTATTGTGCGCAGTACTGGAGACCATATCTCCAGAAGGATACTGATACTTTGGAGAGAGTTCAGAGAAGAGCTACTAAACTGGTACATGGATTGCAGGATAAAACTTACCAGGAAAGATTAAAGGACATTAACATGTAGAGCTTGGAAGAAGGACGAGACAGAGGGGAGATGAGAGAAACTGCTAAATACATGAAGGGAATCAACAAGGGAAAAGAGGAGAGAAGATTTACAAGAAGAAAAACTGCTACAAGAGGACAGAGTTTTAAATTAGAGGGGCAAAGGGTTAACAGTAATATCAGGAAGTATTACTTTACTGAGAGAGTAGTGGATGCATGGAATAGCCTTCCTGCAGAAGTGGTAGCTGCAAATACAGTGGAGGAGGTTAAGCATGCATGGGATAGGCATAAGGCCATCCTTCATATAAGATAGGGCCGGGGACTACTCATAGTATTCAGTATATTGGGCAGAGTAGATGGGCCGAATGGTTCTTATCTGCCGACACATTCTATGTTTATATATTGTACATATAAGCCTCTGTTCACGCGTGTTTTGGGCCTGCTGGTATTTCTCCATGGTGCCGTCATTTTGCCTAGAGAAATAGGCCTGCATGTTCACATTATAGATCAAGTCTTCAAAGCAAATATGATTATTGCCTAAATAACACTGCCGTGCTGTACGTGTCATCAACGTTACAGCGGCTGCTCTGTTGAACTTACCCGGTGGGCTGATTCCGCCTCCAGCTGCTATCCTCTGGCTAGGCCCTGTCTGTCCCTCCACCCTGGCTGATGGCAGTTGGCCGGCAAGGCCTGTCCTCCTTCACCCTAAACTTCCCCAGCCAATAGCTGCCTAATGTTACTTTCACACTAGCATTTTAGTTTTCTGGTACTGAGATCCATCATGGGGTCTTAATACCGGAAAAAAAACGCTTCAGTTTTGTCCCCATTCATTGTCAATGATGACAAAACTGAACGGAACAGAGCGCTCCAAAATGCTATTCCATTCCGTTTAGTTGTATTCCCAGACCGGAGAGCAAACCGCAACATATTGTAGTTTGCTTTCTGTCCTGGGATGTGGAGCAAGACAGATCTGTCATGACCCCCAATGCAAGTCAATGGGAATGGATAAGTTTTCTCTGCCAGAATAGAAAAAGGATCCGTCCCCTATTGACTTTCAATGGAGATCATGACGGATCCGTCTTGGCTATGTTAAAGATAATACAACCGGATCCGTTCATAACGGATGCAGATGGTTGTATTATCAGTAACGGAACCGTTTTTGCTGGACCTTGCCGGATCCAGCAAAAACGCTGGTGTGAAAGTTGCCTAACCTGTGGTACTTTAGGCATCTCTCCCAATGGGAAGGTGCCTGAGCAATAGGGTTCCTTAGTGTGCTAAGTCCTCTGCAAAGGTGTTCTGTTCTGCTATCTGACTGTGTACCAACCTATGACTGTTTTCCTGTATTAACCCTTTGCTGCCTAACCTCGGACCTATTATCATATTGCATGTCCTCTGCCAGGCCTGACCTCGGCCTGTCCATGACTATGATTTTGCTTCACCCCTTGTTGTCCTCTGGTGTCTCTGAAGGGTGAATACGAGGACACTGCCAGGATACCGCCCTGTAGGATAGCCCAAAGCCAACACTTTGGTTCCACACGTCAACCAACCACATAATTATTACCACTAATTGTACATGTAAATAGTACTGCTATACTTCATATAGTATACACACACGTAGACATACACATGGAACACATATTTACACATACATTCTTTTTTACACACTGTATATACACATCACACACAGATATATAGACATTACACACATGTAGATATTACATACACGTATATACATCACACACTTATAGATATATGGACTTTACACACATACACACATTAGGCTGTGTTCACATGAACAGTTTTTATTTTCTTTGTTTTGCTCTCCATTTCCGTCATACAGCGACTGACAGACCCCACTGACTATAATGGTGGTCCCAGCCTTACATTTTGCCAGACACAATATTACATGTGATGCGCCAATTGTTTGGCTTTTTTACAGATTCTGCATGAAATGCTGTAAGGGAGCCTCTGACAGGTGTGAACATAGCCTAACACACTATACACGTTACACACACGTCTGAGCGTTATGTAGGCAGCCCAGGACGGCCGTACATCATCTGTCACTGTCTGCAGGGTCGGCTAGATGGTTGCACCAAGGACAGGAGCTTGTACTTTCTTCTCCCGCTTTGCTGTTCATAGCAGCCAATCACAGAGCAGCTTTCATTCTTTAAGAGCAGGAAGCAAAGTGAAAGCTGTGCTGCGATTGGTCATTACAGACAGTTCGCTTCCTTGTTGGTACAGAGCGGGGCCCCAGAGCAACAGCATTAGGAGGTGGTGGCTGAATGACAGTGTAAGGTGTGGAGAGAGCTAGACTTGTGTGAAATGTATATAGTCATCCATGGGCCTGTATCACAGTTGTTATTTTGTGGGGCCCGTCCCTGTAGTAGACATATTGGTTTCGTGTGTTCCTTTTTAGGGATAGAAGAGGGGGCCAGAAATCTTTGTACTGTTTGCTGTACTGATGTGCAGTGTCCTGCTGAAGAGCATCGGTTCACTGCAAAATTATTTATTTTTGTATGTTATATGCATTTATTATTATTTTCAAAGCTCCATTCATTCCATGCTGCTGTACATATCAGGAGCGGTGCACATACATAATGCAGACAATTGCAATAAGCATGAACAAGATGAGTTGCAAACTGGTACAGAAGGAGAGAGGGTCCTGCCCGCGAGGGCTCACAATGTACAAATTTTCTGTATATACTGCATGCAAGGTGTTATTAGGCCGTATACACATCCACCACTCGATGGAGCTGGTGTCAGTCTCTATATAGGGAGGGGTGAGAACATTCTAGTCAGTCTACTGCAACATGTGAGTCTAAGGAGACAGAGCACATGTTAAGAATCCAAGCTGAAAGTAAAGCCAGCCCTGCATCAGGCACCTGCAAGGACAGAAAAGAACGTCATATACTTGAGAAAGCATGCCAGATGTAAAAGGAGGAGGTGTAGAGAGAAGTTCTTTGGAGTATTGCTTTCTGAAAAGGAACGCTGAGTCTCCATAGCCACACATTGTGGAGTTTACAGTCTCTGGGCACACTTGAGGAGCAGATTTTACATCTGCATAGGAGAAACTATCCATATTGTGGAAGTGTACATTGCAGGTATGGCAACCTGTCCAAAAAAGGTGCATTGTCTGATGTTAGGGTCCACCCTGAGGATGCAGGACAGAACGGAAGAGCCTGCAGTGCATGGGAGCGCAGCAGAGATGGTGGTAACGGGGAAGAATGGGGGAAGATGCTAAGGTGGGGGAGCGAGGAAAGGTAAGTAATATGTTAAACATCTTCCATCTGCAAGTTAGTACCATGGGCTAATTAGAGGAAATGAACCTAGAACCCCCATAAGCTTTATTTAAAAGACAAGGCAAGAGAACACAGTTTATTGGCAATCCAATGATTCAAAATACATCTTCAGCGGGACGCCCCCCCAGGGCCGATTGTGTCCCAGGTTTTTAGGAATGCCGAGTGGTGTGGTGTGGCCCTGATAGTCTCTGTGTGTGTGTCACAGTGCTCCTACCTGGATACCGACGATTCCCAGGGTTTGGCTCCGAGGCAGTAAAGGGGAGAATAATGGTGGAGGTGGAGAATAAGTTGAGTCCAGACTTTAAAACGTTCAACAGCTTTACTTGAATAACTTGCATCCGTACAATATTCAGGCTCTGTCTTGGTTCCAGCAGGTTTTGGCATAAACTGGCAGGCGAACTTGAGTATTCTGCTTTCTCTTTCTCTTAGGACTGTTCTAGTACCTCTGGAGTGAGATGCCTTTGGCAGTTGACCCCCTCGCAATATTCTGTCTGTAAATTGATAATTGATAAGGAGTCAGGGTGCTCTTTGAGCTGCTTCCCTCTGGAGGGACTCCTGCTGCAGGAGGGGGACTTCCCCTCACTGCTACATTTTTACACATCTGCATCTGACACTAGAATCACCTAGACTGACTAGACACTTCTTGCTGCCCCCCCCCCCTCCCTTGGTAGGAAATGGAACTAGCTCAGTTCTACCTAAAAGGGGGAGAATGTAATGGTAAGTTCCATTCTATCGAAAGATCTCTCTCCCATATATCAGCTGCCATCTGCTGGTGAACCAGGCACATTACATGTACAAAAACAGTTTCATAGCAACATTATCAATGCATGGTGACAAAAGAACCTGAAGTCTCTATATAGGGAGGGGTGAGAACAATCTAGAGAGGCAAGAGAACACAATTTCTTGGCAATCCAATGATCCCAAACACATCTGCAGCGGGACTCCCCCCCCCCCAGGGCAAATTGTGTGCCAGGTTTTTAGGAATGCCGAGTGGTGTGGTGTGGCCCTGATAGTCTCTGTGTGTGTGTCACAGTGCTCCTACCTGGATACCGACGATTCCCAGGGTTTAGCTCCGAGGCAATAAAGGGGAGAATAATGGTGGAGGTGGAGAATAAGTTGAGTCCAGCCTTTACAACGTTCAACAGCTTTACTTGAATAACTTGCATACGTACAATATTCAGGCTCTGTCTTGGTTCCAGCAGGTTTTGGCATAAACTGGCAGGCGAACTTGAGTATTCTGCTTTCTCTTTCTCTTAGGACTGTTCTGGTACCTCTGGAGTAAGATGCCTTTGGCAGTTGACCCCTCGCAATATTCTGTCTGTAAATTGATAAGGAGTCAGGGTGCTCTTTGAGCTGCTTCCCTCTAGAGGGACTCCTGCTGCAGGAGGGGGACTTTCCCTCGCTGCTACATCTTTACATATCTACATCTGACACTAGAATCACCAAGACTGACTAGACACAAAAGGGGGAGAATGTAATGGTAAGTTCCATTCTATCTAAAGATCTCTCTCCCATATATCAGCTGCCATCTGCTGGTGAACCAGGCACATTACATGAACAAAACTGTTTCAGAGCAACATTAACAATGCATGGTGACAAAGGACCTGGAATAAATACACAGATGACATTGTGGTTAGCAGTTAAAGATAGTAGCAGGATATAGAAATGGTAATACCACTCTGGAGTATTGCACATCCTGTCATTATAGCCTATCATTTAACCCTCTGACCTTCCTTTCTTTAAACCCATGGGTGTACCTAAAAAGTAGCAGGCCCTAGTGTAAAAATAACTGCTCCTCAATCCTCCATCTCCAGCCAGGACATGAGGGCTCAGCACTTGCTTTTCTCTGCCTCCTTCCTGTCTTTATCAGCGGACAAGGGTGAAGTGACCCTTGGTCAGATTCCTCCTCCACTGCAACAATGAGAGGGTGAGCATGGTCCTTTTATAGGAAAGACAGATGGAACCTCCTGTTCATGTGCCTCCAAAGAGCTGATAGTGTTTGTCTATATAGGAAGTGTATAATAAGTCCTGGGCAGGAGTCATGAGCGTCTTCTTGTACCATCTATATGTAAAGTTCTCCTCAGTGCGACCTTCAGGTCTTTGTTCTTTAGGCTGTAGATTAAGGGGTTGAGTAAGGGGGTGATTAGTGCATATATCACAGTGGCTACTTGGTTCAATGGTAGAAGATTACTTGTGTTAGGCACAAGGTAGATAAAAGTTATTGATGCGTAAAATATAAAAACCACAGTCAGATAAGACGTACAGGTGGAGAAAGCTTTACGTTTTCCATCACTGGTGCGAATTTTAAAGACTGTGCTAAAAATTCTGACATACGGGTAAAATGTGGCAACAAAGGCTGCTACACTCAGAAGACCCCCAACAGCTATTAAGACTAGAACATTGATGGAAGTATCAGTACAAGAAATCTGGAGCAAATGGGGCAGATCACAAAAGAAATTCTGGATGAAGTTGGGACCACAGAATGTCAACCTTCTTAAACATAAAGTGTAAATGATGGGCACGAGGAGACCATAAGACCAAACCAAAGACACCATCTGAGTACAGGTACTCCAAGACATGATCTGAGAGTAGTGGAGAGGGCGGCAGATGGCTACATACCGGTTATAGGACATGGAGGACAACAAGTAAATCTCACAACACCCGAAATAGATGACAAAGAACATTTGTGCTATGCAGTCTGGGACGGAGATGGACCAATGATGGGTGGTGAGGTGAAAGAGCATCTTTGGGGCAGTGACCGATGAGTAGGACATGTCCAAGAATGCTAAATTTCCAAGAAAGAAATACATGGGTGTATGAAGATGAGCACAAGTAAGAACTAGTAGGATGATAAGAAAGTTGGTCAAGAAGGTCATCAGGTAGATGAGGAGAAAGATGATAAAGAGAACATAGCTGATCTTATGATTATCCGATAGACTCATGAGAAGAACGCTGGAGATCGTTGTTTGGTTCTTCATCATTTTAATGTGTTTCCTCTCAAAAATTTCCAAATGAATAAAACTGATGACAACAATGAAATATTAGGAGACATTGATGGAATATAGAATCACGGAGGGTGAATGTATAAAATCTCTTAGGCTAACAACTAATGGTTTCCTTCATTTTAAAGTCATTGGTTCTCCCAGGAGCTGAAGCCACAGAAGCCCAGACCTCTGCTCTGCACATCCAGGAATAATGTAATCGGGTCTCAGAAGGCTCAATTTCATGGTTGTTTATAGTTGAGGATTTTACAGTTTAATTTAACCAGTGAAGATCCATAATGCAATTAAATGGGTTATCCTGGAAATAATATTAATGAGCTATCTTCAGGATAGGTCATCATTATCAGGGTCTTACACCTTGGACCCCCACCGATTAGCTGTTAGGAGAGGTCAGGAGCTCTGTGAGCACCGAAGCCTCTTTCTAGGCCATGTGACTTCACCGTACACGGGTGACATGGCCTACTGGCAGCTCAGCCCCATTGAAGTGAATAAGGCTGAACTGCAATACCGAGCCCAGCCACTATACAATGTACAGCGCTGTGCTTGGTGAGCTGCCGGGAGCTGGCCGCTGCAACTTCCTCGAACAGCTGATCGGTGGGGGTGCCGGGACTCAGACCCCTGCCGATGTCATAATGACGATCTACCCTCATCGTTATCCTTTACTGAATAAGCCCTTTAATCAGTTTCAGGGGAATGCATAGACAGCCAAAGACCTTTGTGGAAGAAATGTATGTTTGGCCCTTCTCTCCAGAGCAGTCTTCTCTTGTATTTCCAGTAAATATGAGCCATGAAATTCAGAAGTTTAGTCTCTTACATCAGACATCATATAGTAGATGACAACCTGTCTCTAACAAAGCTAGAACCAGCCTTGCACCCCCCATGGACCCAGAGACCCCCAGTCATTGCTCCAATATTCTACTAGATTTATTTCAAGCAGACAGTTTAGGAGGGGGGGGGGGGTCCTTTCTCCAGGAATGTGTACCGTCTGCTGCAGCCAGTGGCAGCTGAAGGATAGAACTGAGCATGTGCGTCCACCTCAGTGAGCAGGACAGAGAAATTAGAAAAAGAGCGAACAGCAGGTGGCGCTATACAGAGAGCTTTCAGTGAATAACGCAGTAGTTATAATATATTTTACTAAAGGGTTGCCACCTTTCCCACAAAAAATACCGGCCACGTGTACATCGGCACGAAGGGTGTGGTTGTGGGGACGTGGCTTAGCACGCTGTTATTTGACACTAACGATTTGATCATATTTCGAAGTTTGCATCTTTTTTATTTTTTTTATAAAACTTTCTTTTCCTGTTGTTTTCAAAGTGGTTGTGCAGTGATTTAATATTGACGACCTATGATCAATATCAGATTGGTGGGGTTCCGACTCCCGGCCCCCTGCCCATCAGCTGCTTGAAGGGGTAGTAGCACTTCTGCGAACGCCGCTTCCTCTTCACACTGGCTGCTCGTCGCCTCATTTGCGGCGGCAGCGGAGCGGTGTAATTGCAGTACATTCACTAGAATGGGACGAGCAGTTCTAATTACAAAGGACATAACGCGCTGCTACCCCTTGAAACTGTTGAAAGTAGTGGTTTCCTGGGAGTCAGATCCCCTCCACTGAGGGCAGGGCATCAATACTGAGTCACTGCGCAACCCCTTCAATATAAAATCATGATCCGGCCTCACGTGTGAACAGGTGTAATGATTGAGCTGTTATGGAGACACAACACAAAGCCAGGAACGACACCATCCCCTGCACCTATTTCACTGCTGCCCTGAGTCATGTGGCCCTATGCAGGAGCCCAGTTTGCTCTGGTTTGTTATACTGGTTTGGTCTGTGAAAATAATCGGAGACTGTGACGATACCGCACCTCCCAGCCCCACCTGACGTCACACTACGTCGGGATCTTGCAGTACGGTTTCGTCACTGGTTACCAAGACGTGACGTTACCCCCTCCCTGGGAGTACGTAACGTCAGCTTGGCACAGTTTACACAAACACCCCCTGTCCACACGGGCACAGGGAGGGAGAGAGGGTGGTCCACACTACACTCGCTCACAACCCTGACAAGCTGAGAGGGCCTTTTCACTGCCCCAGTGAGACAGCGCCCTGCCAGCCAGGTAGACCGCCACCAGCTCCTCGTTAGATATAAGCCCGGTCCGCTAGCGGGATTATAGAGGAAAGAAACCAACCGGGTGCCGTATAACGTTATGCCAAGACACGGACGTGGGGATTCGTTATCAAGATACAAGAACAGCTCAAAAATAATTTATATATTTAATTGCCTTAAGGGCGCACTAGACATAACACTATACACACAGATATAAACAATGGTCGGATGTGCAAATACCGATGGTGGTACAATCAGCAAATGAAAGCCAGTTACCGGATATGTAGGTGGTTCACATGGGGGCAGTGATGTCAGCAGAGTTTCCCATGGTCCCTCCAAACACAGGGCGTGACCCCCTTCAGAGAAAGACATCGGCCTCTCCCCTGCATGGGCACTTTAAAGGCTCAGGCACATGAACATTGTGCTTAACAGTTCGTATTTAACGGATCTGTTTAGTTTTGGAGGAGATGACCTCCTCCTGTGCTGGCTGCTTTCTCGGCACGATGTACAGCAGCCAACTCTGCTGACCAACAAACCGAACAAGAGGAGGCAGTGAGTTCACCCAAGTGTCTCTCAGCGCACAGGAAGGGCCACTTCCACACGCTGTACATGGATTTGCAACAGCATCCTGAGAAATGTCATGGGTTTTGTCGTATGTCTGTGAACAGTTTTGACATTTTGTCAGCGTCTCTGCACCCTGGCCTCACCGACCAGGACACAAATATGAGGCATTGCATTTCTCCAGAGGAACGGCTCATCGTTACGCTCAGGTATGTATATTTATTACTATGTTTATCTAAATAATGTGTTCATATTAGTTTATATATTAATTGTGTAACACTGACTTTGTGTAAATATCTGGGGTCATTAATAGAACTGTTGTAAAGTAGGTTTAAAGATCACACCAAATGCTTGAAATAACTTCTTTATTAACTTCAACTTTTCTTCATATATAACACTGCCGCCTCCACAGCAGATAGTCCATGTACAAAACACGTGTCGGAAAGATATAAAAAATGGCGGTATGCATAAGATGGTGGTTCAACTGTTCAATCTTGTCATTCAACATAAAATGGTGGATATATTTCTCTCTTGAGTATCTGTACTCTCGCTGTAAGTTATTTAAGCACTTTATGATCTCTCTGAGAGGTATATCTGAGGTCTAACTAATAGTTCTACTTGCTGAATTTGGTCGCAATTTGCAGTATGCGGTTAGCTGTAACTATTTGCAGATTGGATGAGTATGATCTGGTATGGTTGTATGCAATTTGCATTGCAATACGGAATTTGAATGGTTGCAATTGTTTGTATGGTATTTGTAGTTTGCAATTGGTGGAACTGTAAGTAAACACATATATAACTGGTTCAGTATACAGTTCTAATCACGATACTAACGGTAGTAACATTATATAACTGTTCTAAATACCTATTTTGGCCTCTATGCTTCCATAAAACACAGCTTAGTGGAGTGAATGTCTGTTCAGCTTCTCTCTCTGGTGTAATGATTCTATCAGCACCTGCTAGGGGAATTTCCCACACAGGCTTTGTGTGAGGCTGGCTGTGATTGGCCAAGACTCCTGCTGCGTGTGAGGCTGTCTGTGATTGGTCAAGACTCCTGCCCAGCAACAACAGTTTAACTCTATGCTTCCTGTTGTTTCTGCTGTGTCATTGAGTTTACCACACGTCCATATAATGAAGCTTAAAGGCATATTATCTTTTCTGCTTCTGTGAACACAATATATATAACAGTTATATGACATCCAAACATGAAGTCATTGTAAATAACTCTGCTTTTGTCTTTAACACACAAACATAGGAACTGTATTAAGGTTATTGTCAGGTCTAGCTGTATAAACATATAAGCTATGTTAGCAACCTAGGACAGGTCTTAGCTGGCCAGCTACACTCCGGGAAGACGATTCCAAATACTCCTCAAGTAACTCTACTCTCTCTTATACCGCGCTTTTGCTCAAGTTAAGAAAGGGGTTCTAAGGCATTTTCTATCTGCAGCCAGAATGATAATTCCCAGGCATTGGAAAACCAAACTTTCACCCACCCTCTGTGAGTGGGCTAGGGAACTTCAGTATATTTTACATATGGAAGAACTGATAGCGGATTAACAGGAGAGGTCAGAGATATTTATGAACAGATGCTACCCCCTGCTCACCTTCCTGGATTCTCCTCAGTGTCGGAACATGCTGTGACCCTTTTAGGCATGTACAGATTAGGCGAGTGATCATGACCCTTCTCCACACATGACTTCCCTATCTCCCTCCCCTTCTCCTCCTTTTTTATTCTTATAATTTTTTGGGGGTTTATATATAAGACACATTAACATCCCAAAAATAACGGGAAATTAGAAGATAGATTTCATTGCAGGTAGCACTGTTTATTATCTACAAAATGGCTGACTCAGTATATAATTACACTCCGTTGCGTGCCGGAGCGCAGAACGAGCAGTCCTGATTTACATCATTATTTGTTGCAATATCTATATGGGCCCTGCGTGACCCCATGGAATGCTTGTTCAATTATTTGATGTTCTCATATGTTATATTTCAAAAATACTTAATAAAACAGAGTAAACATAAATAGCTTGCTGCTTTTCCAAGATTGCTTTACCAAGAACTGATCTATAAGAGCATTGGAGATATTCAGGAGATACACAGGGGGTAATCTGGAGGTGGATACAATCTAAACAAGTATCATTTGTTTGTTTAAAATCTTTCCCCTCTTTATAATGGCAGACGTGGTTCTGTGCAGGAATTGTTGTGTTTTTATTTCAGGATCCACTCTTCAGAAGTTTTGAAACTGTCTGATCTGTAGACAGCTCTCCATAATGCAGCAGGAAATTACCTTTTTGAAAAAAGAGATTTTTAAATTAACCACTAAACACACTCAGGCTGAGAACATTGCAAAGCCACTGCCACAGAGGCCCCCTGGAAATGGAAGATGGGTTACTGTAGGTTCTGGTAGACTGAGAGTTGTGGATAGAAGGCATGTCCCACAGTCTGTGGCTCTCTATAATTCATTTTCAGCACTTTCAGAGTGCAAGAGCAACATGGAGGATGGCTCAAGCACAGTGGGTGAGAAACAATCATCTCCCATGCCTAAAGTATGTAAGACTGCAGCCAAAGATAAAAAGGAGAAGGTGAGGATTGATAGTAAGAAGCTGTTGGTGGGCGATTCCATCATAAGAGGTGTGAAGTTTGAGGAGAATGGTGTTGTGAGATGTCTCCCTGGTGCTACCGCTAGCAGGGATACACAACGGATCCTTAATATTGTTAGGCAAGCAAAGCAGGAAAGGGAAGTGGATGTTATTCTCCATCTTGGGACAAACAATCTGGCTTGCAATGAGGTTTCAAAGGTGAAAGAAGCTTTTCACACACTTGGAAAGGATATACGGGAGGTTGCATTAACTGTTTCATTCTCTGCAGTTTTGCCTGTGCATAACCTTCAGCATGACAGGAAGATGCGCATTAAGGAATTCAATGTATGGCTTGATAATTGGTGTCTGAACCAAGGGTTTGGCTTTGTGTCTCATATTAGATCTTGTTGGAATGGAAAAGAACTGTACAAGAAAGATGGTTTGCATCTTTCTCTCAAGGGAACGAATGTCCTCGGTGAACACTTCCAAGTATTTGCTAAGGAGCATTTAAACTTAGAAAGGGGGGCAAAAGAGTGATAATCCAGCAGTCCGACTGCCCCCCGGAACAATGTCAGAAGGGGCCAGTAGCACAAAGGTTAAGAAATGACAAGCTCAGAGTCTTGTCTACAAATGCTCGCAGTCTAGGGAATAAGATCAATGAACTTGAGGCTGTAATAGCATCTGAGAATATAAATGTAGTGGCTGTTACTGAGATGTGGTTCAAGGGGAGTATTGACTGGGATATATCAATACCAGGGTTCTCCCTTTACAGGAAAGACAGAGAAGGCAAGAAGGGGGAGGGGTGGCCCTGTATGTGAAAGATAGCATACAATCTAATTTGATACAAGTTAGCGAGAACAATTTAGAGTCAATTTGGTTTACCTTGCAGCTTGATAATCATAAGGTAACTCGTGTAGGTGTGATATATAGACCACCTAGCCAAGTCAATGAATTAGATGATCTACTAGTTGAGGAAATAGCTAAAATGACATTGAAGGGGGAAGTTATCATTATGGGAGACTTCAATCTTCCAGATGTAAACTGGAAAACCAAAATAGCTAGTTCTGCCAGGAGTACAGATATTCTAAATTCCCTACTGGGATTATCTCTACAGCAAGTAGTGGAGGAGCCAACCCGGAAGGAGGCCATTTTAGATTTAGTATTCACAAATGGGAATTTGGTATCTGATATTACTGTAGGGGAAAGCTTGGGATCTAGTGATCACCAGTCAGTGTGGTTTACTATAATTACAGTGACTGAGTCATACCACACAAAAACAAAAGTTATAGATTTGAGAATAACTGACTTTTCTAAAATTAGATTAGTGGTACACGAGTCCCTATCAGACTGGAACAGTTTCATTGGAGTCCAGGAGAAATGGGACTATTTAAAAGTGGCACTATTGAAGGCAACAGAAAATTGCATTAGGCTTGTCAGTAAAAGCAAAAAAAGGAAGAGACCACTGTGGTACTCAGCAGAAGTGGCCAAAATCATTAAAAACAAAAAGATAGCATTTAGGAATTATAAAAAAAAAAACACAAAACGAGGATAACAGGCAAATTTATAAGATTAGGCAGAGAGAGGCCAAACAAGTTATAAGAGCTTCTAAAGCACAGGCAGAAGAGAAATTAGCTCAGTCAGGGAAAAAAGGCGATAAGGCATTCTTCAGATACATAAATGAAAAAAGGAAACTAAAACAAGGAATTACCAAATTAGAAACAAAAGAAGGAAGGTATATGGAAGAAGATAAAGAACTAGCTGACCGCCTCAATGAATACTTCTGTTCAGTTTTTACAAAGGAAAATGAAGGAGAAGGACCTCAGTTAGGAAAGAAGACTAATTAATCTTTTGATGCATGTGTCTTTACAGAGGAAGAGGTTCTGAGTCAGCTGTCTAAAAATAATACAAATAAGTCACAGGGGCCTGATGGGATACACCCAAAGCTATTAACAGAGCTTAGCGGGGAACTAGCAAAACCATTAACAGATTTATTTAACCAATCACTGGCAACAGGAGTCGTCCCAGAAGATTGGAAATTAGCAAATGTTGTGCCCATTCACAAGAAAGGTAGTAGGGAGGAATCGGGCAACTCTAGGCCAGTAAGCCTGACATCAATAGTGGGGAAATTAATGGAAACCATAATTAAGGAGAGGATTGTGGAACATCTAAAATCCCATGGATTGAAAGATGTAAAACAGCATGGGTTTACTTCAGGGAGATCATGTCAAACTAATCTTATTGATTTTTTTGATTAGGTGACTTTAAATAATAGATGGAGGAGGTGCAGTAGACATCGCTTATCTGGACTTTAGTAAGGCTTTCGATACTGTCCCACATAGAAGGCTTATCAATAAAGTGCAGTCTTTGGGCTTGGACTCCCATATTGTTGAATGGATTAGGCAGTGGCTGAGGGACAGGCAACAGAGGGTTGTAGTCAATGGAGTATATTCAGACCAAGGTCTTGTTACCAGTGGGGACCTCAGGGATCTGTTCTGGGACCCATATTGTTTAATATCTTTATCAGAGAAATTGCAGAAGGCCTCGATGGTAAGGTGTGTCTTTTTGCTGATGACACAAAGATTTGTAACAGGGTTGATGTTCCTGGAGGGATACACCAAATGGAAAAGGACTTAGGAAAACTAGAGGAATGGTCAAAAATCTGGCAACTAAAATGTAATGTTGATAAGTGCAAGATAATGCACCTGGGGCGTAAAAACCCAAGAGCAGAATATACAATCAGTGATACAGTCCTAACCTCAGTATCTGAGGAAAGGGATTTAGGGGTCATTATTTCAGAAGACTTAAAGGTAGGCAGACCATGTCATAGAGCAGCAGGAGATGCTAGCAGAATGCTGGGGTGTATAGGGAGAGGCATTACCAGTAGACAGAGAGGGACGCTCATGCCGCTCTACAGAGCACTAGTGAGACCTCCTCTGGAGTATTGTGCTCAGTACTGGAGACCATATCTCCAGAAGGATATCAATACTTTGGAGAGAGTTCAGAGAAGAGCTACTAAACTGGTACATGGATTGCAGGATAAAACTTACCAGGAAAGATTAAAGGACCTTAACATGTAGAGCTTGGAAGAAAGACGAGACAGAGGGGAGATGAGAGAAACTGCTAAATACATGAAGGGAATCAACAAGGGAAAAGAGGAGAGAAGATTTACAAGAAGAAAAACTGCTACAAGAGGACAGAGTTTTAAATTAGAGGGGCAAAGGGTTAACAGTAATATCAGGAAGTATTACTTTACTGAGAGAGTAGTGGATGCATGGAATAGCCTTCCTGCAGAAGTGGTAGCTGCAAATACAGTGGAGGAGGTTAAGCATGCATGGGATAGGCATAAGGCCATCCTTCATATAAGATAGGGCCGGGGACTACTCATAGTATTCAGTATATTGGGCAGACTAGATGGGCCACATGGGTCTTATCTGCCGACACATTCTATGTTTATATATTGTACATATAAGGCTCTGTTCACACGTGTTTTGGGCCTGCTGGTATTTCTCCATGGTGCCGTCATTTTGCCTAAAAAAATAGGCCTGCATGTTTACATTATATATCAAGTCTTCAAAGCAAATATGATTATTGCCTAAATAGCACTGCCGTGCTGTACGTGTCATCAACGTTACAGCGGCTGCTCTGTTGAACTTACCCGGTGGGCTGATTCCGCCTCCAGCTGCTATCCTCTGGCTAGGCCCTGTCTGTCCCTCCACGCTGGCTGATGCCAGTTGGCCGGCAAGGCCTCTCCTCCTTCACCCTAAACTTCACCAGCCAATAGCTGCCTAAGGCTACTTTCACACTAGCATTTTCGTTTTCCGGTACTGAGATCCATCATGGGGTCTTAATACCGGAAAAAAAACGCTTCAGTTTTGTTCCCATTCATTGTCAATGGTCACAAAACTGAACAGAAGGGAACGGAGCGCTCCAAAATGCTATTCCATTCCGTTTAGTTGTATTCCTAGACTGGAGAGCAAACCGCAACATGATGTAGTTTGCTTTCTGATCTGGGATGTGGAGCAAGACGTATCCGGCATGACCCCCAACGCAAGTCAATGGGAATGGATCTGTTTTCTCTGCCACAATCTGCCAGAATAGAAAAAGGATCCGTCCCCCATTGACTTTCAATGGAGATCATGACGGATCCGTCTTGGCTATGTTAAAGATAATACAACCGGATCCGTTCATAATGGATGCAGATGGTTGTATTATCAGTAACGGAACCGTTTTTGCTGGACCTTGCCGGAACCAGCAAAAACGCTGGTGTGAAAGTTGCCTAACCTGTGGTACTTTAGGCATCTCTCCCAATGGAAAGGTGCCTGAGCAATAGGGTTCCTTAGTGTGCTAAGTCCTCTGCAAAGGTGTTCTGTTCTGCTATCTGGCTGTGTACCAACCTATGCCTGTTTTCCTGTATTAACCCTTTGCTGCCTAACCTCGGACCTATTATCATATTGCATGTCCTCTGCCAGGCCTGACCTCGGCCTGTCCATGACTATGATTTTGCTTCACCCCTTGTTGCCCTCTGGTGTCTCTGAAGGGTGAATACGAGGACACTGCCAGGATAACGCCCTGTAGGATAGCCCAAAGCCAACACTTTGGTTCCACACGTCAACCAACCACATCATTATTACCACTAATTGTACATATAAATAGTACTGCTATACTTCAGATAGTGTATACACGTAGACATACACATGGAACACATATTTACACATACATTATTTTTTACACACTGTATATACACATCATACACAGATATATAGACATCACACACTTATAGATATATGGACTTTACACACATACACACATTAGGCTGTGTTCACATGAAAAGTTTTTCTTTTCTTTGTTTTGCTCTGTTGTAGGACAATGAAAATAACGGAAACTCCATTTCCGTCATACAGCGACTGACAGACCCCGCTGACTATAATGGTGGTCCCAGCCTTACATTACACTATATTACATGTGATGCACCAATTGTTTGACTTTTTTACAGATTCTGCATGAAATGCTGTAAGGTAGCCTCTGACAGGTGTGAACATAGCCTAACACACATATACACAGTACACACTTACACTTACCTTACATCATCTGTCACTGTCTGCAGGGTCGGCTAGATGGTTGCCCCGAGGACAGGAGCTTGTACTTTCCTCTCCCGCTTTGCTGTTCATAGCAGCCAATCACAGCGCAGCTTTCATTCTTTAAGAGCAGGATGCAAAGTGAAAGCTGTGCTGCGATTGGTCATTACAGACAGTTCGCTTCCTTGTTGGTACAGAGCGGGGCCCCAGAGCAACAGCATTAGGAGGTGATGGCTGAATGACAGTGTAAGGTGTGGAGAGAGCTAGACTTGTGTGAAATGTATATAGTCATCCATAGGCCTGTATCACAGTTGTTATTTTGTGGGGCCCGTCCCTGTAGTGGACGTATTGGTTTTGTCTGTTCCTTTTCAGGGATAGAAGAAGGGGGCCCAGAAATCTATGTACTGTTTGCTGTACTGATGTGCAGCGTCCTGCTGAAGAGCATCGGTTCACAGCAAAATTGGTTAAAATTTATTTTTGTACGTTATATGCATTTATTACTATTTTTAAAGCTCCATTCATTCCATGCTGCTGTACATATCAGGAGCGGTGCACATACATAATGCAGACAATTGCAATAAGCATGAACAAGATGAGTTGCAAACTGGTACAGAAGGAGAGAGGGTCCTGCCCGCGAAGGCTTACAATCTACAAATTTACTGTATATACTGTATGCAAGGTGTTACTAGGCCGTATACACATCCACCACTCGATGGAGCTGGTGTCAGTCTCTATATAGGGAGGGGTAAGAACATTCTAGTCAGTCTAGTGCAACATGTGAGTCTAAGGACACAGAGCACATGTTAAGAATCCAAGCTGAAAGTAAAGCCAGCCCTGCATCAGGCACCTGCAAGGACAGAAAAGAACGTCATATACTTGAGAAAGCATGCCAGATGTAAAAGGAGGAGGTGTAGAGAGAAGTTCTTTGGAGTATTGCTTTCTGAAAAGGAACGCTGAGTCTCCATAGCCACACGTTGTGGAGTTTAAAGTCTCTGGGCACACTTGAGGAGCAGATTTTACATCTGCATAGGAGAAACTATCCATATTGTGGAAGTGTACATTGCAGGTATGGCAACCTGTCCAAAAAAGGTGCATTGTCTGATGTTAGGTTCCACCCTGAGGTTGCATGACAGAACGGAAGAGCCTGCAGTGCACTGGAGCGCAGCAGAGATGGTGGCATCGGGGAAGAACGGGGGAAGATGCTAAGGTGGGGAAGCGAGGTAAGGTAAGTACTATGTTAAACATCTTCCATCTGCAAGTTAGTATCATGGGCTAATTAGAGGAAATGAAACTAGAACCCCAATAAGCTTTAATTAATAGACGAGGCAAGAGAACACAATTTCTCGGCAATCCAATGATCCAAAATACATCTGCAGCGGGACACCCCCCAGGGCCGATTGTGTCCCAGGTTTTTAGGAATGCCGAGTGGTGTGGTGCGGCCCTAAATTCTCTGTGTGTGTTACAGTGCTCCTACCTGGATACCGACGATTCCCAGGGTTTGGCTCCGAGGCAATAAAGGGGAGAATAATGGTGGAGGTGGAGAATAAGTTGAGTCCAGACTTTATAACGTTCAACAGCTTTACTTGAATAACTTGCATCCGTACAATATTCAGGCTCTGTCTTCGTTCCAGCAGGTTTTGGCATAAACTGGCAGGCGAACTTGAGTATTCTGCTTTCTCTTTCTCTTAGGACTGTTCTAGTACCTCTGGAGTGAGATGCCTTTGGCAGTTGACCCCCTCGCATTATTCTGTCTGTAAATTGATAAGGAGTCATGATGCTCTTTGAGCTGCTTCCCTCTGGAGGGACTCCTGCTGCAGGAGGGGGACTTCCCCTCACTGCTCCATCTTTACACATCTGCATCTGACACTAGAATCACCAAGACTGACTAGACACTTCTTGCTGCCCCCCCCCCCCCTCCTTCGGTAGGAAATGGGACTAGCCCAGTTCTACCCAAAAGGGGGAGAAATGTAATGGTAAGTTCCATTCTATCTAAAGATCTCTCTCCCATATATCAGCTGCCATCTGCTGGTGAACCAGGCACATTACATGAACAAAACAGTTTCATAGCAACATTATCAATGCATGGTGACAAAGGACCTGGAATAAATGCACAGATGACATTGTGGTTAGCAGTTAAAGATAATAGCAGGGTATAGAAATGGTAATACCACTCTGGAGTATTACACATCCTGTCATTATAGCCTATCATTTAACCCTCTGACGTTCCTTTCTTTAAACCCATGGGTGTACCTAAAAAGTAGCAGGCCCTAGTGTAAAAATAATGCTCCTCAATCCTCCGTCTCCAGCCAGGACATGAGGGCTCAGCACTTGCTTTTCTCTGCCTCCTTCCTGTCTTTATCAACGGACAAGGGTGAAGTGACTCTTGGGCAGATTCCTCCTCCATTGCAACAATGAGAGGGTGAGCATGGTCCTTTCATAGGAAAGACAGATGGAACCGCCTGTTCATGTGCCTCCAAAGAGCTGATAGTGTTTGTCTATATAGGAAGTCTATAATAAGTCCTGGGCTGGGGTCATGTGCGTCTTCTTGTACCATCTATATGTAAAGTTTTCCTCAGTGCGACCTTCAGGTCTTTGTTCCTTAGGCTGTAGATTAAGGGGTTGAGTAAGGGGGTGATTAGTGCATATATAACAGTGACTACTTGGTTCAATGTAAGAAGATTACTTGTGTTAGGAACAAAGTAGATAAAAGTTATTGATGCGTAAAATATAAAAACCACAGTCAGATGAGACGTACAGGTGGAGAAAGCTTTACGTTTCCCATCACTGGTGCGAATTTTAAAGACTGTGCTAAAAATTCTGACATACGGGTAAAATGTGGCAACAAAGGCTGCTACACTCAGAAGCCCCCCAACAACTATTAAGACTAGAACATTGATGGAAGTATCAGTACAAGAAATCTGTAGCAAATGAGGCAGATCACAAAAGAAATTCTGGATGAAGTTGGGACCACAGAATGTCAACCTTCTTAAACAAAAAGTATAAATGATGGGCGCGAGGAGACCATAAGACCAAACCAAAGACACCATCTGAGTACAGGTGCTCCAAGACATGATCTGAGAGTAGTGGAGAGGACGGCAGATGGCTACATACCGGTCATAGGACATGGAGGACAACAAGTAAACCTCACAACACCCGAAATAGATGATAAAGAACATTTGTGCTATGCAGTCTGGGAAGGAGATGGACCAATGATGGGTGGTGAGGTGATAGAGCATCCTTGGGGCAGTGACCGATGAGTAGGACATGTCCAAGAATGCTAAGTTTACAAGAAAGAAATACATGGGTGTGTGAAGATGAGCACAAGTAACAACTAGTAGGATGATAAGAAAGTTGGTCAAGAAGGTCATCAGGTAGATGAGGAGAAAGATGATGAAGAGAACATAGCTGATCTTATGATTATCCGATAGACTCATGAGAAGAACGCTGGAGATCGTTGTTTGGTTCTTCATCATTTTAATGTGTTTCCTTCCAAAAGTTTCCAAATGAATAAAACTGATGTCAACAATAAAATATTAGGAGACATTGATGGAATATAGAATCACGGAGGGTGAATGTATAAAATATCTGATACTAACACCTAAGGGTTTCCTTCATTTTAAAGTCATTGGTTCTCCCAGGAGCTGAAGCCACAGAAGCCCAGACCTCTGCTCTGCACATCCAGGAATAATGTAATCGGGTCTCAGGACGCTCAATTTCATGGTTGTTTATAGTTGAGGATTTTACAGTTTAATTTAACCAGTGAAGATCCATAATGCAATTAAATGGGTTATCCTGGAAATAATATTAATGAGTTATCTTCAGGATAGGTCATCATTATCAGGGTCTGACACCTTGGACCCCCGCCGATTAGCTGTTAGGAGAGGCCAGGAGCTCTGTGAGCACCGAAGCCTCTTTCTAGGCCATGTGACGTCACCGTACACTGGCTGGGACTCGGACCCCTGCCAATGTCATTATGATAATCTATCCTCATCGTTATCCTTTTCTGAATAACCCCTTTAATCAGTTTCAGGGAAATGCATGGACAGCAAAAGACCTTTGTGGAAGAAATTTATGTTTGGCCCTTCTCTCCAGAGCAGTCTTCTCTTGTATTTCCAGTAAATATGAGCCATGAAATTCAGAAGTTTAGTCTCTTACATCAGACATCATATAGTAGATGACAACCTGTCTCTAACAAAGCTAGAACCAGCTCTGCACCCCCCATGGATCCAGAGACCCCCCAGTCATTGCTCCAATATTCTACTAGATTTATTTCAAGCAGACAGTTTAGGAGGGGGGGGGGGGGGGGGGTGTCCTTTCTCCAGGAATGTGTACCGTCTGCTGCAGCCAGTGGCAGCTGAAGGATAGAACTGAGCATGTGCGTCCACCTCAATGAGCAGGACAGAGAAATTAGAAAAAGAGCGAACAGCAGGTGGCGCTATACAGAGAGCTTTCAGTGAGTAACGCAGTAGTTATAATATATTTTACTAAAGGGTTGCCACCTTTCCCACAAAAAATACCGGCCACATGTACACCGGCACAAATGGTGTGGTTGTGGGGGCGTGGCTTAGGACCCTGCTATTTGACACCAATGGTTTGATCATATGTCGAACTTTGCATCTTTTTTATATTTTTTTATGAAACTTTCTTTTCCTGTTGTTTTCAAAGTGGTTGTGCAGTGGTTTAATATTGACGACCTATGATCAATATCAGATTGGTGGGGTTCCGACTCCCGGCCCCCTGCCCATCAGCTGCTTGAAGGGGTAGTAGCACTTCTGCGAACGCCGCTTCCTCTTCACACTGGCTGCGGCGGCAGCGGAGCGGTGTAATTGCAGTACATTCACTAGAATGGGACGAGCAGTTCTAATTACAAAGGAGAAAACGCGCTGCTACCCCTTGAAACTGTTGAAAGTAGTGGTTTCCTGGGAGTCAGATCCCCGCCACTGAGGACAGGGCATCAATACTGAGTCACTGCGCAACCCCTTCAATATAAAATCATGCTCCGGCCTCACGTGTGAACAGGTGTAATGATTGAGCTGTTATGGAGACACAACACAAAGCCAGGAACGACACCATCCCCTGCACCTATTTCACTGCTGCCCTGAGCCGTGTGGCCCTATGCAGGAGCCCAGTTTGCTCTGGTTCCCTTTAAGGGCGCACTAGACATAACACTATACACACAGATATAAACAATGGTCGGATGTGCAAATACCGATAGTGGTACAATCAGCAAATTAAAGTCAGTTACCGGATATGTAGGTGGTTCACATGGGGGCAGTGATGTCAGCAGAGTTTCCCATGGTCCCTCCAAACACAGGGCGTGACCCCCTTCAGAGAAAGACATCGGCCTCTCCCCTGCATGGGCACTTTAACCACTTCAGCCCCGCTAGGTGAAACCCCCTTCATGACCAGAGCACTTTTTACACTTCGGCACTACACTCCTTTCACCGTTTATCGCTCGGTCATGCAACTTACCACCAAAATGAATTTTACCTCCTTTTCTTCTCACTAATAGAGCTTTCATTTGGTGGTATTTCATTGCTGCTGGCATTTTTACTTTTTTTGTTATTAATCAAAATGTAACGATTTTTTTGCAAAAAAATGACATTTTTCACTTTCAGCTGTAAAATTTTGCAAAAAAAACGACATCCATATATAAATTTTTCACCAAATTTATTGTTCTACATGTCTTTGATAAAAAAAAAATGTTTGGGCAAAAAAAAAAATGGTTTGGGTAAAAGTTATAGCATTTACAAACTATGGTACAAAAATGTGAATTTCCGCTTTTTGAAGCAGCTCTGACTTTCTGAGCACCTGTCATGTTTCCTGAGGTTCTACAATGCCCAGACAGTATAAAAACCCCACAAATGACCCCATTTCGGAAAGTAGACACCCTAAGGTATTCGCTGATGGGCATAGTGAGTTCATAGAACTTTTTATTTTTTGTCACAAGTTAGCGGAAAATGATGATGATTTTTTATTTTTATTTTTTTCTTACAAAGTCTCATATTCCACTAACTTGCGACAAAAAATAAAAAATTCTAGGAACTCGCCATGCCCCTCACGGAATACCTTTGGGTGTCTTCTTTCCAAAATGGGGTCACTTGTGGCGTAGTTATACTGCCCTGGCAATTTAGGGGCCCATATGTGTGAGAAGAACTTTGCAATCAAAATCTGTAAAAAATGACCGGTGAAATCCGAAAGGTGCACTTTGGAATATGTGCCCCTTTGCCCACCTTGGCATCAAAAAAGTGTCACACATCTGGTATCGCCGTACTCAGGAGAAGTTGGGGAATGTGATTTGCGGTGTAATTTTACATATACCCATGCTGGGTGAGAGAAATATCTTGGCAAAAGACAACTTTTCCCATTTTTTTATACAAAGTTGGCATTTGACCAAGATATTTTTCTCACCCAGCATGGGTATATGTAAAATGACACCCCAAAACACATTGCCCAACTTCTCCTGAGTACGGCGATACCAGATGTGTCACACTTTTTTGCTGCCAAGGTGGGCAAAGGGGCACATATTCCAAAGTGCACCTTTCGGATTTTGCAGGGCATTTTTTACACATTTTGATTGCAAAGTTCTTCTCACACATTTGGGCCCCTAAATTGCCAGGGCAGTATAACTACGCCACAAGTGACCCCATTTTGGAAAGAAGACACCCCAAGGTATTCCGTGAGGGGCATGGCGAGTTCCTAGAATTTTTTATTTTTTGTCGCAAGTTAGTGGAATATGAGACTTTGTAAGGAAAAAAGAAAAAAAAAGAAAAATCATCATTTTCCGCTAAATTGTGACAAAAAATAAAAAATTCTAGGAACTCGCCATGCCCCTCACGGAATACCTTGGGGTGTCTTCTTTCCAAAATGGGGTCACTTGTGGCGTAGTTATACTGCCCTGGCAATTTAGGGGCCCAAATGTGTAAGAAGTACCTTGCAATCAAAATGTGTAAAAAATGGCCTGCGAAATCCGAAAGGTGCCCCTTTGCCCACCTTGGCTGCAAAAAAGTGTCACACATCTGGTATCGCCGTACTCAGGAGAAGTTGGGCAATGTGTTTTGGGGGGTCATTTTACATATACCCATGCTGGGTGAGAGAAATATCTTGGCAAAAGACAACTTTTCCCATTTTTTTATACAAAGTTGGCATTTGACCAAGATATTTCTCTCACCCAGCATGGGTATATGTAAAATGACACCCCAAAACACATTGCCCAACTTCTCCTGAGTACGGCGATACCAGATGTGTGACACTTTTTTGCAGTCTAGATGCGCAAAGGGGCCCAAATTCCTTTTAGGAGGGCATTTTTAGACATTTGGATCCCAGACTACTTCTCACACTTTCGGGCCCCTAAAAAGCCAGGGCAGTATAAATACCCCACATGTGACCCCACTTTGGAAAGAAGACACCCCAAGGTATTCAATGAGGGGCATGGCGAGTTCCTAGAATTTTTTTTTTTTTGCATAAGTTAGCGGATATTGATTTTTTATTTTTTTTTCTCACAAAGTCTCACTTTCCGCTAACTTAGGACAAAAATTTCAATCTTTCATGGACTCAATATGCCCCTCACGGAATACCTTGGGGTGTCTTCTTTCCGAAATGGGGTCACATGTGGGGTATTTATACTGCCCTGGCTTTTTAGGGGCCCTAAAGCGTGAGAAGAAGTCTGGAATATAAATGTCTAAAAATGTTTACGCATTTGGATTCCGTGAGGGGTATGGTGAGTTCATGGGAGATTTTATTTTTTGACACAAGTTAGTGGAATATGAGACTTTGTAAGAAAAAACAAAAACAAAAAAAAAATTTCCGCTAACTTGTGCCAAAAAAAATGTCTGAATGGAGCCTTACCAGGGGGGGGGGTGATCAATGACAGGGGGGTGATCAATGACAGGGGGGTGATCACCCATATAGACTCCCTGATCACCCCCCTGTCATTGATCACCCCCCTGTCATTGATCACCCCCCCTGTAAGGCTCCATTCAAACATCCGCATGATTTTTTACGGATCCATGGATCGGATCCACAGACCGCATGCGGACGTCTGAATGGAGCCTTACAGGGGGGTTATCAATGACAGGGGGTGATCAGGGTAATCAGGGTGATCACCCCCCTGTCACTGATCACCCCCCCTGTAAGGCTCCATTCAGACATCCGCATGATTTTTTACGGATCCATGGATACATGGATCGGATCCACAGAACGCATGCGGACGTCTGAATGGAGCCTTACAGGGGGGTTATCAATGACAGGGGGTGATCAGGGTGATCAGGGTGATCACCCCCCTGTCACTGATCACCCCCCCTGTAAGGCTCCATTCAGACTTCCGCATGATTTTTTACGGATCCATGGATCGGATCCACAAAACGCATGCGGACGTCTGAATGGAGCCTTACAGGGGGGTTATCAATGACAGGGGGTGATCAGGGTAATCAGGGTGATCACCCCCCTGTCACTGATCACCCCCCCTGTAAGGCTCCATTCAGACATCCGCATGATTTTTTACGGATCCATGGATCGGATCCACAGAACGCATGCGGACGTCTGAATGGAGCCTTACAGGGGGGTTATCAATGACAGGGGGTGATCAGGGTAATCAGGGTGATCACCCCCTGTCACTGATCACCCCCCCTGTAAGGCTCCATTCAGACATCCGCATGATTTTTTACGGATCCATGGATCGGATCCACAGAACGCATGCGGACGTCTGAATGGAGCCTTACAGGGGGGTTATCAATGACAGGGGGTGATCAGGGTAATCACCCCCCTGTCACTGATCACCCCCCCTGTAAGGCTCCATTCAGACATCCGCATGATTTTTTACGGATCCATGGATACATGGATCGGATCCACAGAACGCATGCGGACGTCTGAATGGAGCCTTACAGGGGGGTTATCAATGACAGGGGGTGATCAGGGTAATCAGGGTGATCACCCCCCTGTCACTGATCACCCCCCCTGTAAGGCTCCATTCAGACGTCCGCATGATTTTTACGGATCCATGGATACATGGATCGGATCCGTAAAAATCATGCGGACGTCTGAATGGAGCCTTACAGGGGGGTGATCAATGACAGGGGGGTGATCAATGACAGGGGGTGATCAGGGAGTGTATATGGGTGATCACCCGCCTGTCATTGATCACCCCCCTGTAAGGCTCCATTCAGACGTCCGTATGCTTTTTGCGAATCCGATCCATGTATCCGTGGATCCGTAAAAATCATACGGACGTCTGAACGGAGCCTGACAGGGGGGGTGATCAATGACAGGGCGGTGATCAATGACAGGGGGGTGATCAGGGAGTTTATATGGGGTGATCATGGGTGATCAGGGGTTTATAAGGGGTTAATAAGTGACGGGGGGGGGGGTGTAGTGTAGTGTGGTGTTTGGTGGGACTGTACTGACCTACCTGAGTCCTCTGGTGGTCGATCCTAACAAAAGGGACCACCAGAGGACCAGGTAGGAGGTATATTAGACGCTGTTATGAAAACAGCGTCTAATATACCTGTTAGGGGTTAAAAAATTCGGATCTCCAGCCTGCCAGCGAACGATCGCCGCTGGCAGGCTGGAGATCCACTCGCTTACCTTCCGTTCCTGTGAGCGCGCGCGCCTGTGCGCGCGCGTTCACAGGAAATCTCGCGTCTCGCGAGAAGACGCGTATATGCGTCCAGGAGGAATAAAGCAACCACCTCCCGGACGCATATCTGCGTACAGCGGTCGGGAGGTGGTTAAAGGCTCATGCACATGAACATTGTGCTTAATAATTCGTATTTAAAAGATCCCGTTCCGTTTTTTGTTTACGTATATACTCCGTTTCCATTCTTTCACAAAAATATGTCCGTATTGTTTCCATATGTCATCCGTTTTTTGCGGATCGTAAATGGAAATGGAAGCAGGAACTAGTCACAACTTTGGACTCTTCCCCTTTTTCACACCCCCTATATAAGTTGGTCATGTGATTGTCCAGACTCCATTTTGTTCAGCTTTTTGCAGCATTCAGGACTCTGTTAGAAGTCGGTGTTTTGCTGGCATTGGTTTCTGACTTTGGCTATCTGTTGTACCATGGCTGACGACTTCGAGGATGACCTCCTCCTGTGCTGGCTGCTTTCTCGGCACGATGTACAGCAGCCAACTCTGCTGACCAACAAACCGAACAGGAGGAGGCAGTGGGTTCACCCAAGTGTCTCTCAGCGCACAGGAAGGGCCACTTCCACACGCTGTACATGGATTTGCGACAGCATCCTGAGAAATGTCATGGGTTTTGTCGTATGTCTGTGAACAGTTTTGACATTTTGTTAGCGTCTCTGCACCCTGGCCTCACCGACCAGGACACAAATATGAGGCATTGCATTTCTCCAGAGGAACGGCTCATCGCTACGCTCAGGTATGTATATTTATTACTATGTTTATCTAAATAATGTGTTCATATTATTTTGTATATTAATTGTGTAACAATGACTTTGTGTAAATATCTGGGGTCATTAATAGAACTGTTGTAAAGTAGGTTTATAGATCACACCAAATGCTTGAAATAACTTCTTTATTAACTACAATTTTTCTTCATATATAAAACTGCCGCCTCCACAGCAGATAGTCCATGTACAAAACACGTGTTGAAAAGATATCACAAGATGGCGGTATGCATAAGATGGTGGTTCAACTGTTCAATCTTTCATTCAACATAAAATGGTGGATACATTTCTTTCTTCAGTATCTGGACTCTCACTTTAAGTTAATTAAGCACTTTATGATCTCTCTGAGAGGTATATCTGAGGTCTAACTAATAGTTCTACTTGCTAAATTTAGTCACAATTTGCAGTATGCGGTTAGCTGTAACTATTTGCAGATTGGATGAGTATGATCTGGTATGGTTGTATGCAATTTGTATTGCAATATGGAATTTGAATGGTTGCAATTGTATGTATAGTATCTGCAGTTTGCAATTGGTAGAACTGTAAGTAAACACATATATAACTGGTTCAGTATACAGTTCTAATCATGATACTAACAGTAGGAACATTATATAACTGTTCTAAATACCTATTTTGGCCTCTCTGCTTCCATAAAACACCTCTCTCAGTGGAGTGAATGTCTTTTCAGCTTCTCTCTCTGGTGTAATGATTCTAGCAGCACCTGCTAGGGGAATTTCCCACACAGGCTGTGTGTGAGGCTGGCTGTGATTGGCCAAGACTCCTGCTGTGTGTGAGGCTGGCTATGATTGGTCAAGACTCCTGCCCAGTAACAACAGTTTAACTCTATGGTTCCTGTTGTTTCTGCTGTGTCATTGAGTTTACCACACGTTAATATAATGAATCTTAAAGGCATATTATCTTTTCTGCTTCTGTGAACACAATATATATAACAGTTATATGACATCCAAACATGAAGTCACTGTAAATAACTCTGCTTTTGTCTTTAACACACAAACATAGGAACTGTATTAAGGTGATTGTCAGGTCTAGCTGTATAAACATATAAGCTATGTTAGCAACCTAGGACAGGTCTTAGCTGGCCAGCTACACTCCGGGAAGACGATTCCAAATACTCCTCAAGTAACTCTACTATCTCTTATACTGCGCTTTGGCTCAAGTTAATTAAGGGGTTCTAAGGCATTTTCTATCTGCAGCCAGAATGGTAATTCCCAGGCATTGGAAGACCAAACTGCCACCCACCCCATGTGAGTGGGCTAGGCAACCTCAGTATATTTTACATATAGAAGCGGATTAACAGGAGAGGTCAGAGATATTTATGAACAGATGCTACCCCCTGCTCACCTTCCTGGATTCTCCTCAGTGTCGGAACATGCTGTGACCCTTTTTAGCATGAACAGATCATGTGATCATGACCCTTCTCCACACATGATTTTTCTATCTCCCTCCCTCTTCTTCTTTTTTATTCTTATAATTTTTTTGGGGTTTATATATAAGACACATTAACATCCCAAAAATAACAGGAAATTAGAAGATAGATTTCATTGCAGTTAGCACTGTTTATTATCTACAAAATGGCTGACTCAGTATATAATTACACTCCGTTATTATTAATATTATTATTATTATTATTTATTATTTAAGCGCCATTCATTCCATAGCGCTGTACATATGATAAGCGGTGCACATACATAACAGACAATTGTACTAATCATAAACAAGATGAGTTACAAACTGGTACAGAAGGAGAGAGGGCCCTGCCCGTGAGGGCTTACAATCTACATGGTATGGGAGAAGGACACAGTAGGTGCGGGTTGAGTTGGTCATGGCGGTATAGAGGCAGCAGGGTCATTGGTTGTAGGCTTGTCTGAAGAGGTGGGTTTTCAGGTTTCTTTTGAAGGATTCCACTGTAGGTGAGAGTCTGATATGTTGGGGTAGCGAGTTCCAGAGTATGGGGGATGCACGGGAGAAATCTTGGAGTCGATTGTGGGAAGAGGCGATAAGAGGAGAGGAGAGAAGGAGGTCTTGTGAGGATCGGAGAGTGCGTGTGGGGATGTATCGGGAAAGTAGCTCAGAGATGTAGGGAGGGGACAGGTTATGGACGGCCTTGTATGTGTTTGTCAGTACTTTGAAGTGGATTCGTTGGGCAATGGGGAGCCAGTGAAGGGATTGGCAGAGGGGAGAGGCAGAGGAGTAATAAGGTGAGAGGTGGATTAGTCGGGCAGCAGAGTTGAGGATAGATTGGAGGGGTGCGAGGGTGCTAGATGGAAGGCCACAGAGGAGAATGTTGCAGTAGTCTAGGCGGGAGATAATGAGGGCATGTACGAGCATTTTCGCAGATTCAAAGTTAAGGAAAGCACGGATGCGGGAGATGTTTTTGAGTTGGAGGCGGCAGGTGGTGGAAAGGGCTTGGATGTGCGGTCGGAAGGAAAGGGCAGAATCTAAGGTCACTCCAAGGCAGCGGGCTTTTTTGACTGGGGATAATGTGCAGCCATTGATCGTGATAGATAGGTCTGTTGGGGGGGTTGAACAAGATGGGGGAAAGATTATGAATTCTGTCTTATCCATGTTAAGTTTAAGAAAGCGAGAGGCGAAGAAGGATGATATAGAAGATAGACATTGTGGGATTCTTGATAGTAAGGTGGTGATGTCTGGACCAGAAAGGTAGATTTGTGTGTCATCAGCATAGGAGTGATACTGAAAGCCATGGGACTCTATGAGCTGTCCCAGGCCAAAAGTGTAGATTGAGAAGAGCAGGGGTCCTAGGACAGAGCCTTGCGGGACACCAACAGAGAGGGCATGAGACGAGGAGGTGGTGCGGGAGTGGGAGACGCTAAACGTCCGGTCTGTGAGGTATGATGTGATCCAGGAGAGAGCCAGGTCAGTGATGCCAAGAGATGAGAGAGTTTGCAACAGAAGGGTGTGGTCAACAGTGTCGAAGGCAGAGGACAGGTCAAGGAGAAGGAGGACAGAGTATTGTTTCTTGGTTTTGGCTGTCAGTAGATCATTGGTGACTTTGGTAAGGGCAGTCTCGGTCGAGTGGTGGGATCGTAAGCCGAATTGTAGGCGGTCAAAGAGGGAGCAAGAGGAGAGGTGGGAGGACAGTTCAGAATGGACATGTTGTTCAAGTAGCTTTGAGGCATACGGAAGAAGTGATATGGGGCGATAACTGGACAAGGAAGATGGGTCAAGTGAAGGCTTTTTGAGGATGGGTGTAATGGTAGCATGTTTAAAAGCAGAGGGGAAGACACCAGAGTTTAGTGATAGATTGAAGAGATGAGTTAGGGCTGGGATAAACACTGGGGTGAGGTTAGGGATGAGGTGGGATGGGATCGGGTCAAGTGCACAGGTGGTGAGATGTGATCTGGAGAGTAGAGTGGAGAGTTTTTCTTCTGTAATGGTGGAGAAGCGGGTTTTAGGGGGAGAGGACCGAGCAGTTGTGTAGAGGGTCTGTGGGGACTGTGTAGTAAAGCTTTCTCTGATGTGGACTATCTTTTGTTTGAAATATTTGGCAAAGTCCTCAGCTGAGAAGAGAGGAGAGGGTGGGGGTGCTGGGGGGCGGAGAAGGGAGTTAAAAGTGCTAAAAAGTTGTTTAGGGCTGTGTGACAGGGAAGATATGAGAGATGAGAAGTAGGCCTGTTTTGCATCAGCGAGTGAGGATTTGAATATGAGAAGGGATTGCTTGTATGCAGTGAGATGATCTATAGAAGGGGATTTTTTCCATCGTCGCTCAGCAGCCCTGGAAGCTTGTCTGAGTTTCTTGGTCAGGTTGGTGTGCCAGGGTTGTCTGTTGATTTTCCGGATTTTGTTATGTGTGAGGGGGGCAACAGTGTCCAGAGCTGTACTTATTGTGGTGTTGTATAGGGTGGTAGCAGCTTCTGGGTCTTGGAGGCAACAGATGGTAGAGAGTGGGAGAAGAGAGTCAGAAAGCAAGCGAAGGTCGAGATGTTTAAGGTTCCTGCGGGGGTGTGCTGGTGTGTGGACCGGGGGGGCTACAGAAGAGACCAGTGAAGAGAAGGTGAGTAGGTTGTGGTCTGATAGGGGGAGAGGCGAGTTAGAAAGGTTAGATAGGGAGCAAAAGTGGGTAAAGATCAGATCCAGAGTGTGACCATCTCTGTGGGTGGGAGCTGAGGACCACTGTGATAGGCCGAAGGAGGAAGAGAGCGACAGGAGTTTAGAGGCGGCCGAGTGGCAGGTGTCAATAGGGATGTTGAAGTCACCCATAATGATAGTGGGGATGTCGGCAGAAAGAAAGTGTAGTAGCCAGGTGTTGAAGTGGTCAAGAATGATGGTGGCTGGGCCTGGAGGGCGGTAAATGACAGCTACTTGAAGGTTGGAGGGAGAGTAGATGCGAACAGACCGTGCCGGAGCGCAGAACGAGCAGTCCTGATTTACATCATTATTGTTGCAATATCTATATGGGTCCTACGTGACCCCATGGAATGCTTGTTCAATTATTTGATGGTTCTCATATGTTATATTTCAAAAATACTTAATAAAACAGAGTAAACATAAATAAGACTGCTATATTGTACATATAAGGCTCGGTTCACGCGTGTTTTGGGCCTGCTGGTATTTCTCCATGGTGCCGTCATTTTGCCTAGAGAAATAGGCCTGCATGTTCACATTATAGATCAAGTCTTCAAAGCAAATATGATTATTGCCTAAATAGCACTGCCGTGCTGTACGTGTCATCAACGTTACAGCGGCTGCTCTGTTGAACTTACCCGGTGGGCTGATTCCGCCTCCAGCTGCTATCCTCTGGCTAGGCCCTGTCTGTCCCTCCACGCTGGCTGATGCCAGTTGGCCGGCAAGGCCTCTCCTCCTTCACCCTAAACTTCACCAGCCAATAGCTGCCTAAGGCTACTTTCACACTAGCGCTTTAGTTTTCCGGTATTGAGATCCATCATGGGGTCTTAATACCGGAAAAAAAACGCTTCAGTTTTGTCCCCATTCATTGTCAATGATGACAAAACTGAACAGAACGGAACGGAGCGCTCCAAAATGCAATTCCATTCCGTTTAGTTGCGTTCCCAGACCAGAGAGTAAACCGCAACATGATATAGTTTGCTTTCTGTGCTGGGATGTGGAGCAAGACGTATCCGGCATGACCCCCAACGCAAGTCAATGGGAATGGTTTCGTTTTCTCTGCCACAATAGAAAACAGATCCGTCCCCCATTGACTTTTAAAGGTGTTCTGTTCTGCTATCTGGCTGTGTACCAACCTATGCCTGTTTTCCCGTATTAACCTTTTGCTGCCTAACCTCGGACCTATTATCATATTGCATGTCCTCTACCAGGCCTGACCTCGGCCTGTCCATGACTATGATTCTGCTTCACCCCTTGTTGCCCTCTGGTGTCTCTGAAGGGTGAATACGAGGACACTGCCAGGATACCGCCCTGTAGGATAGCCCAAAGCCAACACTTTGGTTCCACACGTCAACCAACCACATAATTATTACCACTAATTGTACATATAAATAGTACTGCTATACTTCATATAGTGTATACACGTAGAGATACACATTGAACACATATTTAAATATACATTATTTTTTACACACTGTATATACACATCACACACAGATATATAGACATTACACACATGTAGATATTACACACACATATATACAATCACAGAGTTCAACTATAGTATAAAACGTAACCATTATTATGCTATTATATAAAAACCCCACATGTTAAACTAGTCAAACAAAAACAACAAAAATATATATAGTCGGGACTCGATGGTCATCACTCTTCCACAATGTAGGAAGGGGCCATTTGGTAGGCAGGGTAGCAGTCCTACTTTGGAGCACTTACCCTATTTCTTACCCTGAATTCGGGTCCCTGCCTAAAAAACAGAATGGCCGCCCCGATAGGGGTGATCCCATGTTCAGAAACCTCCTATATACCCTAGGATGGTCCTGTAAACAGGTGATACTGGCCCATCTCGATGGGGTGGTCTATAATTGGTAATGTGGCCTAATCTAGATAGACAAAAAAATAAAAAATGCGGAATGTATCACAGATATTGAAGTTTATATATGATGATAAAATTCATATACCCTTATTGATAACAGTGTTAAACAGCAAAACAACCGTCCAATCAAACGCCAAATGTGCTACCAACTCTCTCATTAGTTGTTAATTCTACAAAGAAAGGGTACCTTGACAGTTGGATACACCAACATGTCAACGTGTGGCCCCTTAGTACTCGTATATACATCACACACTTATAGATATATGGACTTTACACACACACTTTTTATTTTCTTTGTTTTGCTCTGTTGTTGGCCAATGAAAATAACGGAAACTCCATTTCCGTCATACAGCGACTGACAGACCCCACTGACTATAATGGTGGTCCCAGCCTTACATTTTGCCAGACAAAAAATTACATGTGATGCACCAATTGTTTGGCTTTTTTACAGATTCTGCATGAAATGCTGTAAGGGAGCCTCTGACAGGTGTGAACATAGCCTAACACACTATACACGTTACACACACGTCTGAGCGTTATGTAGGCAGCCCAGGACGGCTGTACATCATCTGTCACTGTCTGCAGGGTCGGCTAGATGGTTGCGCCGAGGACAGGAGCTTGTACTTTGTTCTCCCGCTTTGCTGTTCATAGCAGCCAATCACAGAGCAGCTTTCATTCTTCAAGAGCAGGATGCAAAGTGAAAGCTGTGCTGCGATTGGTCATTACAGTTTGCTTCCTTGTTGGTACAGAGCGGGGCCCCAGAGCAACAGCTTTAGGAGGTGGTGGCTGAATGACAGTGTAAGGTGTGGAGAGAGCTAGACTTGTGTGAAATGTTTATAGTCATCCATCGGCCTGTATCACAGTTGTTATTTTGTGGGGCCCGTCCCTGTAGTGGACGTATTAGTTTTGTGTGTTCCTTTTTAGGGATAGAAGAAGGGGGCCCAGAAATCTTTGTACTGTTTGCTGTATTGATGTGCAGCGTCCTGCTGAAGAGCATCGGTTCACCACAAAATTAGTTCAAATGTATTTTTGTACGTTTTATGCATTTGTTATTATTTTCAAAGCTCCATCTATTTCCATTCCCATGTTAAGAATCCAAGCTGAAAGTAAAGCCAGCCCTGCATCAGGTACCTGCAAGGACAGAAAAGAACGTCATATACTTGAGAAAGCATGCCAGATGTAAAAGGAGGAGGTGCAGAGAGAAGTTCTTTGGAGTATTGCTTTCTGAAAAAAATAAAACGCTGAGTCTCCATAGCCACACGTTGTAGAGTTTAAAGTCTTACGGTGCCTGGACACACTTGAGGAGCAGACTTTACATGTGCATAGAAGAAACTATCCATATTGTGGAAGTGTACATTGCAAGTATGGCAACCTGTCCAAAAAAGGTGCATTGTCTGATGTTAGGGTCCACCCTAAGGATGCAGGACAGAACGGAAGAGCCCGCAGTGCACGGGAGGGCAGAAGAGATGGTGGCATCGGGGAAGAACAGGGGGAGAGGCTAAGGTGAGGGAGTGAAGAAAGGTAAGTACTATGTTAAACATCTTCCATCTGCAAGTTAGTACCATGTGCTAATAGAGGAAATGAACCTGGAACCCCCATAAGTTTATTTAAAAGACGAGGCAAGAGAACACAATTTCTCGGCAATCCAATGATCCGAAAATACATCTGCAGCGGGATTCCCCCCCAGGGCCGATTTTGTGCCAGGTTTTTAGGAATTCCGAGTGGTGTGGTGCGGCCCTAATAGTCTCTGTGTGTGTGTTACAGTGCTCCTACCTGGATACCGGTGATTCCCAGGGTTTGGCTCCGAGGCAATAAAGGGGAGAATAATGGTGGAGGTGGAGAATAAGTTGAGTCCAGACTTTATAACGTTCAACAGCTTTACTTGAATAACTTGCATCTGTACAATATTCAGGCTCTGTCTTGGTTCCAGGAGGTTTTGGCATAAACTGGCAGGCGAACTTGAGTATTCTGCTTTATCTTTCTCTTAGGACTGTTCTGGTACCTCTGGAGTGAGATGCCTTTGGCAGTTGACCCCTCGCAATATTCTATCTGTAAATTGATAAGGAGTCAGGGTGCTCTTTGAGCTGCTTACCTCTGGAAGGACTCCTGCTGCAGGAGGGGGACTTTCCCTCACTGCTACATCTTTACACATCTGCATCTGACACTAGAATCACCAAGACTAACTAGACACTTCTTGCTGCCCCCTCCCCCACCTTGGTAGGAAATGGGAATGCCCCGTTCTACCCAAAAGGGGGAGAATGTAATGGTAAGTTCCATTCTATCTAAAGATCTCTCTCCCATATATCAGCTGCCATCTGCTGGTGAACCAGGCACATTACATGAACAAAAACAATTTCATAGCAACATTATCAATGCATGGTGACAAAGGACCTGAAATAAATACACAGATGACATTGTGGTTAGCAGTTAAAGATAGTAGCATGGTATAGAAATGGTAATACCACTCTGGAGTATTGCACATCCTGTCATTATAGCCTATCTATTAACCCTCTGACCTTCCTTTCTTTAGACCCATGGGTGTACCTAAAAAGTAGCAGGCCCTAGTGTAAAAATAACTGCTCCTCAATCCTCCGTCTCCAGCCAGGACATGAAGGCTCAGCACTTGCTTTTCTCTGCCTCCTTCCTGTCTTTCTTAGCGGACAAAGGGTGAAGTGCCTCTTGGGCAGATTCCTCCTCCACTGCAACAATGAGAGGGTGAGCATGGTACTTTCATAGGAAAGACAGATGGAACCTCCTGTTCATGTGCCTCCAAAGAGCTGATAGTGCTTGTCTATATAGGAAGTGTATAATAAGCCCTGGGCAGGAGTCATGTGCGTCTTATTGTACCATCTATATGTAAAGTTCTCCTCAGTGCGACCTTCAGGTCTTTGTTCCTTAGGCTGTAGATTAAGGGGTTTAGTAAGGGGGTGATTAGTGTGTATATCACAGTGACTACTTGGTTCAATGTTAGAAGATTACTTGTGTTAGGAACAAAGTAGATAAAAGTTATTGACGCGTAAAATATAAAAACCACAGTCAGATGAGACGTACAGGTGGAGAAAGCTTTACGTTTTCCATCACTGGTGCGAATTTTAAAGACTGTGCTAAAAATTCTGACATACGGGTAAAATGTGGCAACAAAGGCTACAACACCAAGAACCACCCCAACAACTATCAGGACTAGAACATTGATGGAAGTATCAGTACAAGAAATCTGGAGCAAATGAGGCAGATCACAAAAGAAATTCTGGATGAAGTTGGGACCACAGAATGTTAACCTTCTTAAACATAAAGTATAAATGATGGGCGCGAGGAGACCATAAGACCAAACCAAAGACACCATCTGAGTACAGGTACTCCAAGACATGATCTGAGAGTAGTGGAGAGGGCGGCAGATGGCTACATACCGGTCATAGGACATGGAGGACAACAAGTAAACCTCACAACACCCGAAATAGATGACAAAGAACATTTGTGCTATGCAGTCTGGGAAGGAGATGGACCAATGATGGGTGGTGAGGTGACGGAGCATCCTTGGGGCAGTGACCGATGAGTAGGACATGTCCAAGAATGCTAAGTTTCCAAGAAAGAAATACATGGGTGTATGAAGATGAGCCCAAGTAAGAACTAGTAGGATGATAATAAAGTTGGTCAAGAAGGTCATCAGGTAGATGAGGAGAAAGATGATGAAGAGAACATAGCTGATCTTATGATTATCCGATAGACTCATGAGAAGAACGCTGGAGATCGTTGTTTGGTTCTTCATCATTTTAATGCATTTCCTCCCAAAAGTTTCCAAATGAATAAAACTGATGACAACAATGAAACATTAGGAGTTGTTTATGGAATATAGAATCACGGAGGGTGAATGTATAAAATATCTGATACTAACACCTAAGGGTTTCCTTCATTTTAAAGTCATTGGTTCTCCCAGGAGCTGAAGCCACAGAAGCCCAGACCTCTGCTCTGCAGATCCAGGAATAATGTAATTGGGTCTCAGGACGCTCAATTTCGTGGTTGTTTATAGTTGAGGATTTCACAGTTTAATTTAACCAGTGAAGATCCATAATGCAATTAAATGGGTTATCCTGGAAATAAAATAATGAGTTATCTTCAGGATAGGTCATCATTATCAGGGTCTGACACCTTGGACCCCCGCCGAACAGCTGTTAGGAGAGGCCAGGATCTGTGAGCACCGAAGCCTCTTTCTAGGCCATGTGATGTCACCGTACATTGGTCACATGGCCTAGTGGCAGCTCAGCCCCATTGAAGTGAATAAGGCTGAACTGCAATACCGAGCTCAGCCACTATAGAATGTACAGCGCTGTGCTTGGTGAGCGGCCGGGAGCTGGCCACTGCAACTCCCTGGAACAGCTGATCGGTGGGGGTGCCGGGACTCGGACCCCTGCCGATGTCATAATGATGATCTATCCTCATCGTTATCCTTTTCTGAATAAACCCTTTAATCAGTTTCAGGGGAAATGCATAGACAGCAAAAGACCTTTGTGGAAGAAATGTATGTTTGGCCCTTCTCTCCAGAGCAGTCTTCTCTTGTATTTCCAGTAAATATGAGCCATGAAATTCAGAAGTTTAGTCTCTTACATCAGACATCATATAGTAGATGACAACCTGTTTCTAACAAAGCTAGAACCAGCCCTGCACCCCCCATGGATACAGAGACCCCCAGTCATTGCTCCAATATTCTAATAGATTAATTTCAAGCAGACAGTTTAGGCGGGGGGGGGGGTCCTTTCTCCCGGAATGTGTACCGTCTGCTGCAGCCAGTGGCAGCTGAAGGATAGAACTGAGCATGTGCGTCCACCTCAGTGAGCAGGACAGAGAAATTAGAAAAGGAGTGAACAGCAGGTGGCGCTATACAGAGAGCTTTCAGTGAATAACGCAGTAGTTATAATATATTTTACTAAAGGGTTGCCACCTTTCCCACAAAAATACCAGCCACGTGTACACCGGCACAAAGGGTGTGGTTGTGGGGGCGTGGCTTAGGACGCTGTTATTTGACACTAATTGTTTGATCATTATTTTTTTTTTTTTTATAAATCTTTATTTTCCTGTTGTTTTCAAAGTGGTTGTGCAGTGGTTTAATATTGACGACCTATGATCAATATCACATTGGTGGGGTTCCGACTCCCGGCCCCTGCCCATCAGCTGCTTGAAGGGGTAGTGGCACTTCTGCGAGCGCCGCTTCCTCTTCACACTGGCTGCTCGTCGCCTCCTTTGCGGCGGCAGCGGAGCGGTGTAACTACAGTACATTCACTAGAATGGGACGAGCAGTTCTAATTACAAAGGAGATAACGTGCCGCTAACCCTTGAAACTGTTGAAAGTAGTGGTTTCCTGGGAGTCAGATCCCGGCCACTGAGGGCAGGGCATCAATACTGAGTCACTGCGCAACCCCTTCAATATAAAATCATGCTCCGGCCTCACGTGTGAACAGTAATGATTGAGCTGTTATGGAGACACAACACAAAGCCAGGAACAACACCATCCCCTGCACCTATTTCACTGCTGCCCCGAGCCGTGTGGCCCTATGCAGGAGTGATATATCTATAGTGTTGAACAGAGTCAGTCGCTTACAATATAGACCCCAGGAATAAAACAAGAGAGAAGGAAAACGAGCGCCAATTCCCGTTAGGACACAAAGTCCTGGAGAAAAGAAAAGGAAAGCCAGGGATGGGAAATAAGACGTAGGACTGGATGGCTCTATCACGTGATTTACGGATAGAAGGTGGTATTATAAGTGAACACAGCTATATATAGGAAGGAGATAAATATATAAATAAATGGATAGTATAATTAAAAAATTAATGATAAAAATTTATAATAATAAAAATTAATGATAGAAATTGTGAAATGCCCCACACCCTGTACATGGATTTGCGACAGCATCCTGAGAAATTTTATGGGTTTTGTCGTATGTCTGTGAACAGTTTTGACATTTTGTTAGCGTCTCTGCACCCTGGTAGAGATGTGGCAATCATAAAATTTTCCGTTCGTGAACGGCGAATACGGATTTCCGCAAATGTTCGCGAACGGGCGAACCGCCTTAGACTTCAATAGGCAGGCGAATTTTAAAAACCACAGGGACTCTTTATGGCCACAATAGTGATGGAAAGGTTGTTTCAAGGGGACTAACACCTGGACTGTGGCATGTCTATGGAAAATTACGACGCAGAGTCGGGTTTTAATCCATAAAGGGCATAAATCACCTAACATTCCTAAATTGTTTGGAATAACGTGCTTTAAAACATCCAGTGTGTGTATACGATCAGGTATGATGTTGTATCGATCAGGTAGTGTAAGGGTTACGCCCGCTTTACACTGACAGACCAAACTCCCTGTTTAACACACTGCAAACAACCGCAAATTCCCCATTTGCACAAGGTTGGATACCAAGCTAGCCATGTCCTGTTCCTTGTCCTCACTGATGTCATTGAAGGTCTCTTCCTCCACCCAGCCACGTACAACACCAAGGGTCCCCGAAAGGTGACAACAAGCCCCCTGGGATACCTTCTGTGTTTGGTCTTTCACCTCCTCAAAGCCACCTTCCTCCTCTGACTCCTCTTCTTCAGACTCCTCTCTCTGCGTTGCCGCAGGTTCAGCAATCAACGACCACAAGGCTGCTTCTGGTGGTGATGGTGACCACAACTCTTCCTCTTCACGCTCATCTACGGCCTGATCCAGCACTCTTCGCATGGCACGCTCCAGGAAGAAAACAAATGGGATGAGGTCGCTGATGGTGCCTTCGGTGCGACTGACTAGGTTTGTCACCTCCTCAAAAGGACGCATGAGCCTACAGGCATTGCGCATGAGCGTCCAGTAACGTGGCAAAAGAATTCCCAGCTCCGCAGAGGCTGTCCTAGCACCCCGGTCATACAAATACTCATACGCTTTTTCTTATTGGAGCAGGCGGTCGAACATTAGGAGTGTTGAATTCCAACGTGTCGGGCTGTCGCAAATCAAGCGCCTCACTGGCATGTTGTTTCGGCGCTGAATGTCTGAAAAGTGCGCCATGGCCGTGTAGGAACGCCTGAAATGGCCACACACCTTCCTGGCCTGCTTGAGGACATCCTGTAAGCCTGGGTACTTATGCACAAAGCATTGTACGATCAGATTACACACATGTGCCATGCACGGCACATGTGTCAACTTGCCCAAATTCAATGCCGCCAACAAATTGCTTCCGTCTTCACACACCACTTAGCCGATCTCCAGTTGGTGCGGGGTCAGCCACTGATCCACCTGTGCGTTCAGGGCGGACAGGAGTGCTGGTCCTGCGTGACCCTCTGCTTTCAGGCAAGTCAACCCCAAGACGGCGTGACACTGTGTATCCGGGATGTGGAATAGCCCCTGGGGAGCTGGGGGAAGGGGGGGTGCCGTTGATGTGGAGCAAGACGCCGCAGCAGAAGAGGACTCAGCCGAGGAGGTTATGGAAGAGGATGGAGTAGGAGGAGTAGAGGAGGTGGCAGTAGGCCTGCCTGCAAGTCGTGGCGGTGTCACCAACTCCTCTGCAGAGCCACACATTCCATGCTTGGCAGCCGTCAGCAGGTTTACCCAATGCGCAGTGTAGCTGATATACCTGACCTGACCGTGCTTTGCAGACCAGGTATCAGTGGTCAGATGGACCCTTGCCCCAACACTGTGTGCCAGACATGCCATGACTTCCTTTTGCACAATAGAGTACAGGTTGGGGATTGCCTTTTGTGAAAAGAAATTTCGGCCGGGTACCTTCCACTGCGGTGTCCCAAAATTTTTTGAAGGCCTCAGACTCCACCAGCTTGTATGGTAAAAGCCGGCGGGCTAAGAGTTCCGACAAGCCAGCTGTCAGACGCCGGGCAAGGGGGTGACTTTGTGACATTGGCTTCTTACGCTCAAACATGTCCTTGACAGACACCTGACTGTGGGCAGATGAGATGGAACTGCTTAAGGCGAGAGGCGGAGTGGCGGGTGGTTGAGAGGGGGCAAGGAGGACAGCAGTGGTTGACATGGCTGAAGATACTGGACCAGGAGGAGGATGGTGGCTTTGAGCTTGTGTGCTGCTTGTACTCATGTGTTGATCCCATAGGCGTTTGTGATGTGAGATCATGTGCCTTCACAAAGCAGTTGTAACTAGGTGGGTGTTGGATTTCCCACGACTCAGTTTCTTTTGGCACAGGTTGCAAATGGCATCGCTGTTGTCAGAGGCAGACACACCAAAAAATGCCACACTGCTGAGCTTTGCAATGACGTCATTCTGGTGGTGGCAACAGCATGTGTTGATTGGCGTGCTGTCTGGCTGACCCCGGGTGCCGATACATGCTGTCTGACTGTGCCACTAGCTCCTTGCGACGACCTCCCCCTGCTTCCAACTCGTCTCCTCCTTCTCTCTGTCTCCCCATCTGAACTTTCCTCCTGTTCTTCTTCTCTTCGAGCAGGCACCCACGTGGCATCCACGGACACATCGTCATCATCAACCGCTTCACTTGTATCTGACAACTCAGCAAAGGAAGCAGCAGCAGGTACAACATCATCATCATCATCACACTGTACGTCCATGTGTGTAATGCTGCGTGACTGAGACATATCCCTGTTATCTACATCCTCTGGCAATAATGGTTGTGCATCACTCATTTCTTCCAACTGTTGTGTAAATAACTCCTCTGACAGATCAAGTGGAGCGGCTGTGGTGCTAGTGTTGGTGGTGGCAGCAGGCGGGCGAGTGGTATCTTGAGAGGTGCCCGAAGCTGAGCTGGAGGAAGATGGTGCGTCAAGGTTCCGAGCGGAAGCTGTAGAAGATTGGGTGTCCTGTGTTAGCCAGTCAACTATGTCCTCAGAACTTTTTGAGTTCAGGGTACGTGGCCTCTGAACACTGGGCATTATTCTAGGGCCAAAGGGAATCACAGGACCACGACGGCCCCTGCGGGGTGGCCTGCCTGTCATTTTTTTTAGATTAGTTAAGTTGTACTATGCGTGCAAGCTACTGTGACACCAGATATGAATGGCGCTGAAGTGACACTATGCACTGGCACTGGGCCTTAAACACACAAACACGTGTGCAACTGACTGCTAGTTATTCAGTCAAAATTGCTGTTTTTCTTTAAATATAATCGACTGTGACACCAGCTATGAAAGGCGCTGAAGTGACACTATGCGCTGCACTGGGCCTTAACCACTTCAGCCCCCCTAGCTTAAACCCCCTTAATGACCAGACCACTTTTTACAATTCTGCACTACACTACTTTCACGGTTTATTGCTCGGTCATACAACTTACCACCCAAATTAATTTTACCTCCTTTTCTTCTCACTAATAGAGCTTTCATTTGGTGGTATTTCATTGCTGCTGTCATTTTTACTTTTTTTTTATATTATTCAAAATTGACTGAAATTTTTGCAAAAAAAATGACATTTTTCACTTTCTGTTGTAAATTTTTTCTAATAAAACTACATTTCTATATATACATTTTTCTCTAAATTTATTGTTCTACATGTCTTTGATTAAAAAAATGCAATAATTGTATATTTATTGGTTTGGGTAAAAGTTATAGCGTTTACAAACTATGGTGCAAAAAAATTAATTTACACACTTTGACTTTCTGAGCACCTGTCATGTTTCCTGAGGTTCTACAATGCCCAGACAGTACAAACACCCCACAAATGACCCCATTTCGGAAAGTAGACACCCTAAGGTATTCGCTGATGGGCATAGTGAGTTCATGGAAGTTTTTATTTTTTGTCACAAGTTAGCGGAAAATAATTATTTATTTATTTTAATTTTTTTCTTACAAAGTCTAATATTCCACTAACTTGTGACAAAAAATAAAATTTTACATGAACTCATCATACCCCTCACAGAATACCTTGGGGTGTCTTCTTTCCAAAATGGAGTCACATGTGGGGTATTTATACTGCCCTTGCATTTTAGGGGCCCTAAAGCATGAGAAGTAGTTTGGAATCCAAATGTGTAAAAATGCCCTGTGAAATCCTAAAAGTACTCATTGGAATTTGGGCCCCTTTGCCCATCTAGGCTGCAAAAAAGTGTCACACATGTGGTATCACCGTACTCAGAAGAAGTAGGGAAATGTGTTTTGGGGTGTATTTTTACGTATACCCATGCTGGGTGAGATAAATATCTCTGTAAAAGACTTTTCCCATTTTTTTATACAAAGTTGATATTTCTCTCACCCAGCATGGGTATATGTAAAAATACACCCCAAAACACATTTCCCTACTTCTCCTGAGTACGGCGATACCACATGTGTGACACTTTTTTGCAGCCTAGGTGCGCAAAGGGGCCCAAATTCTAATGAGTACCTTTTAGGAGGGCATTTTTAGACATTTGGATTCCAGACTTCTTCTTCTTATTTAGGGCCCCTAAAATGCCAGGGTAGTATAAATACCCCATTTTGGAAAGAAGACACCCCAAGGTATTCCGTGAGGGGCATAGCGAGTTCATAGAAGATTTTTTTTTGGCACAAGTTAGCAGAAATTGTTTTGTTTTTTTTTCCTCACAAAGTCTCCCTTTCCGGTAACTTGGGACAAAAAGTTCAATCTTTCATGGACTTTCAATATGTCCCTCAGCGAATACCTTGGGGTGTCTTCTTTCCAAAATGGGGTCATTTGTGGGGTGTTTGTACTGCCCTGGTATTTGAGGGTCTCCATAATCATTACATGTATGGCCAGCATTAGTAGTTTCTGCTATTCTCCTTATATTGAGCATACGGGTAATGAGATTTTTTTTTTCCGTTCAGCCTCTGGGCTGAAAGAAAAATGAACGGCACAGATTTCTTCATTCGCATCGATCAATGTGGATGAAAAAGGGGAAAGGCGTCTGCCAGGACATAGGAGCTCCACCCAACATCGATACCCACTTAGCTCGTATGCCCTGGCAAACCTGATTTCTCCATTCACATCAATTTATGTGGATGAATAAATCTTTGCCAGAATTTTTTTTTATTTTTTATTTTTTTATATACAAAGTGTTTGCCAAAGCATATGAACACCGCCTCCTCCTCAGCTCATAAGCCTCGGCAAACTTTATCTTTTACTGCAGAGGAGAAATCTCATCTTGCAGCGCCGCATACACCGACTTTTGTGTAATCTGACAGCAGCGCAATGCTTCTGTCAGAATGCACATCAGTGCTGCAGCTGGTTGATCGGTTGGTCCGCCTAGAAGGTAAAAAAACAAAAAAATAAAATAAAATCAGGACGCAACGCAATAAATTTATTAACATTTACTTTATATAACATTTGAAACCGAGCATTAACTTTTATAAACTTTATTGAACTTTTGGAACATTAACTTTTTTGTTTACCTGTGATTTTTTATTTTTATTTTTTTAACCTTTATAGGACAAACCTCTCCTTCCCCATGGGACAATGTGCAAAGCGCAAATCGCCCAGAGATGTGGCGAAGTACATTATGCACTTTGTCCCAGGTGAAAGGATCGGTTTGCAGCAGCTCTGTGTGAAAGGGCCCTAAGACCCCTGTGTGCCTGTCCTGTGAGATGTGATCCCTATACTAAGTGTACCTGTGTGTGGTACTTCCGGAAACACTCCCCTAAACATAGGGCAGGGTGGTCAGGGCAGTCAGGTCAGAAATAGCGGGTGTAACGCCTTATTCCACTCCGTCTACAGACACAACATCATCTTTTTCGGGGTGACGCTTGGCTTGAGGTACCAGCAACGACATTGGGGAAATGTCGCTCGTGTAGATGGCTCACTACACTGGTGGTTGGGGCCACGGAACCCCCTGGATACAGGAGGTTCTCGATGATCTCTTCCTGAAATTTGAGGAAGGATCCTGTTCTCCCAGCCTTACTGTAGAGAACAAAACTATTATATACAGCCAATTGAATTAAATATACAGACACCTTCTTATACCAGCATCTGGTCCTGCGGGAGAGTAAATAAGGAGCCAACATCTGGTCATTGAAGTCCACCCCTCCCATGAGCAAATTATAGTCGTGGACCGAGAGAGGCTTTTTAATGACACTGGTTCCCCGTTCGATTTGGATTGTCGTGTCTGCGTGAATGGAGGAGAGCATGTAAATGTCACGCTTGTCTCTCCATTTCACAGCGAGCAGTTCTTCGTTTACACAAGGCAGCCCTCTCCCCCTTGCAAGACGGGTGGTAACGACCTGTTGGAGGAAGCCACGGCGACTAGGTCGCGTGGTGCCACAGCAGCCAATCTGTTCTAGAAACAAATGCCTGAAGAGGGGCACACTTGTGTAGAAATTGTCCACATAAAGATGGTACCCCAAATAAGGGTGACACCAAGTCCCAGACTGTCTTCCCACTGCTCCCCAGGTAGTTAGGGCTCCAGGGTCTGATCTTTACCCTCATAGACACCAAATTTGTGCATATAGCCTGTGGCCCTTTCACAGAGCTTATACAATTTGACCCCATACCGGGCGCGCTTGATTGGGATGTATTATTTGAAGCCAAGGCACCCGGTAAAATGTATCAGGGACTCGTCTACGCAGATGTTTTGCTCAGGGGTATACAAATCTGCAAATTTGGTGTTAAAGTGGTCTATGAGGGGCCGAATTTTGTGGAGCCGGTCAAAAGCTGGGTGGCCTCTGGGACGAGAGGTGCTATTATCACTAAAGTGCAGGAAACGCAGGATGGTCTCAAATCGTGTCCTGGACATAGCAGCAGAGAACATGGGCATGTGATGAATTGGGTTCGTGGACCAATATGACCAGAATTCATACTTTTTTGTCAGGCCCGTGTTGAGGAGAAGGCCCAGAAAAGTCTTAAGTTCAGAAACTTGGACTGGTTTCCACCGGAAAGACTGGGCATAAAAGCTTCCCGGGTTGGAGCCTATAAATTGTGTATCATACCGATTTGTTTCTGCCACAACTAAGTCAAAGAGCTCCACAGTGAAGAACAGCTCCAAAAACCCCAGTGCTGATCCGATCTGAGCTGTCTCAACCCGAACTCCAGACTGGGCGGTGAAAGGGGGAACTACTGTTGTGGCTGAAGATGGGGACTGCCAATCAGGATTTGCCAGCACCTCAGGGACTCTAGGGGCTCTACGGGCCTGTCTGTGCTGTGGCTGCGACGGGGTAACTACTGCACGTGCCACCGTACCAGCTTCACCTGCCCTTCTAGTGCTCGCCTCTTCACCATGTTGTACGGCAGTGCTGGTACTAGGTCCAGGAAGGGCTGGGCTGCTGGTGTATGCCTCACCACGTAATCCGATCTTGAAGCGGATCCTGCGCAACCTGCGGTCTAGCGACACGGGGCCGGGTACGCCTGCTGCTATCAGGGACCTCAGCCTCCTCGTCCGAACTTTGGGTCAGAGAGCCACTGCTTTCTACAGGTTCATATTCTGACCCGCTAGATTCATCAGATGAGGGTTCCCACTCCTCATCCGACTGGGTCAGAAGCCTGTAGGCCTCTTCAGAAGAATACCCCCTGTTTGACATTTGGGCAACTAAATTTAGGGGTATTCCCTTAGACTACCCAAGAAAAAAAGCAAGCCTGTCTTACAAAGGGGAGGCTAGCGAAGTACCGGAGGCCGCTGCGGTTGATAAAAAATATCAGAACTGATTTTTTTATCGCTGCAGCGCTTGTGAAGTGAATGTGCAGTGATAAAAAATAAATAAAATTTTTGTCACTGCGGTGGGGCGGGTGTGGGTGAACGCACGTGTGGGCGACCGATCAGGCCTGATCGGGCAAACACTGCGTTTTGGGTGGAGGGCGAACTAAAGTGACACTAGTACTATTATAGATCTGACCGTGATCAGTTTTGATCACTTCCAGATACTATAAAAGTACAAATGCTGATTAGCGATACGCTAATCAGCGAATAACGGACTGCGGTGCGGTGGGCTGGGCGCTAACTGATCGCTAAACTACCTAACCAAGGGGCCTAAACTATCCTAAACCTAACGGTCAATAACAGTGGAAAAAAAAAGTGACAGTTTACACTGATCACTTTTTTCCCTTTCACTAGTGATTGACGGGGCGATCAAGGGGTTAATTGGGGTGATGGAGGGTGATCTGGGGGCTAAGTGTTGTGTTGGGTGTACTCACTGTGAAACTGTGCTCTCTGCTGGAACCAACCGACAAAAAGGACCCAGCAGAGAGCACAGAAGCCATTTAACACCTCATATTTATAAATATAATGTGTTATATGGATTGTGGTTCATTATTTTAAAAGTCACCAACCTGCCAGCACTTGTCATTGGCTGGCAGTCTGGTGACCAACTCCTTCTGCGTCTTTTCCCGACCCGCACTGCGCGTGTGCGGGCCGGATATGCGCGTCATCTCGCGCCTCGCGAGATGACGCATCGATGCCTCAAGGAGGAATAACCCGGCCGCCCGCAGGACGCATCCCTATGTTAGGGGGTTAAACACACAAACACGTGTGTGCAACTGACTGCTAGTTATTCACAGTCAAAATTGTTGTTTTTCTTTAAATATAATCGACTGTGACAACAGATATGACACTATGGTGACACTGTGCACTTGCAGGGCTGTGAGCCTGACACACACGCTCGCAGGCAACGGCAATTTGATTACACAGGAAAAAAAAAAAAGCAGACTGATGTTCTAGCCCTAAAAAGGGCTTTTTGGGGTGCTGTCCTTACAGCAGAGATCAGATGAGTCTTTCAGGACTGGAGTGGACACTGAATACACTGCCCTAGCTAACGCTTTCCCTACTGAATCAGCAGCAGCAGCACTGTCCCTCCTCTCTCTGTGAATGCAGATTCAGAATGAATCTACAATGGATGCTGTCCTGGAGGTGGGAGGGTCTGGGAGGGAGGGTCTGCTGCTGATTGGCTGGAATGTGTCTGCTGACTGTGAGGTAGAGGGTCAAAGTTTACTCAATGATGATGTATAGGGGCGGACCGAACATCGCATATGTTTGCCCGCCGCGGCGAACGTGAACAAGCTATGTTCGCCGGGAACTGTTCGCCGGCGAATAGTTTGGGACATCTCTACACTACACTGAACTTTATATAATAAACTAAGCCCTAACACTGCCTAATCTAACTTCTCACCTACCCTGCACCCTACAAACGATCTAATTATTCACTTCCCTAATCCCTATCCAATAAACTCTAATTTAGAGCAATGCACAATTCTCAGACTGACAGACAAACGCTTTTGCTCCTCTCAATCCAACAACTAAACCCGCAAAATGGCAACCGGGCAGTGTCTTTATTTATATAGTGAAGGGGCAGGCTACTGTATGATTGGTTGCTATGGATGTTGCTAAGGTGTGACAGGGCCTTCCCATTGGCTATTCAAGCTAGGAGAAGGGAGGGTTGACTATTATCCTCTGTCAGTTCACCAAAAAAAACAAAAAAGATTTTATTGCGTTTATTTATAATCATAGTAACATAGTACATAAGGCCGAAAAAAGACATTTGTCCATCCAGTTCGGCCTGTCATCCTGCAAGTTGATCCAGAGGAATCACATTTCTTTTTTCATGGCCACACCTATGGTAAATTTCCCACCATTTATTTTTTTTTAGACAATTTTCGCTTATTTTAACCCCTTAGGGACGCAGCCTTTTTACACCTTAGGACCAGGCCATTTTTTGAAAATCTGACCAGTGTCACTTTAAGTGATGATAACTTTAAAACGCTTTGACTTATCCAGGCCGTTCTGAGATTGTTTTTTCGTCACATATTGTACTTCATGACACTGGTAAAATAAAGTTAAAAAAAAATGTCAAATTTACCAAAAATTGGGAAAAATTAGCAAATTTCAAAGTTTCAGTTTCTCTACTTCTGTAATACATAGTAATACCCTTAAAAATTGTGATGACTTTACATTACCCATATGTCTACTTCATGTTTGAATTATTTTGGGAATGATATTTTATTTTTTGGGGATGTTACAAGGCTTAGAAGTTTAGAAGCAAATCTTGAAATTTTTCAGAAATTTACAAAAACCCAATTTTTAGGGACCACTACAGCTCTGAAGTCACTTTGCGAGGCTTACATAATAGAAACCACCCAAAAATGACCCCATTCTATAAACTACACCCCTCAAGGTATTCAAAACTGATTTTACAAACTTCGTTAACCCTTTAGGTGTTGCACAAGAGTTATTGGCAAATGGGGATGAAATTTGAGAATTTCATTTTATTGCCTAATATTCCATTTTAACCAATTTTTTCCACTAACAAAGCAAGGGTTAACAGCCAAACAAGACTGTATCTTTATTGCCCTGACTCTGCCGTTTACAGAAACACCCCATATGTGGCCGTAAACTACTGTACGGCCACACAGCGGGGCGTAGAGTGAAAGGTGCGCAGTTTGGTTTTTGGAAGGCAGGTTTTGCTGGACTGGTTTTTTGACACCATGTCCCATTTGAAGCCCCCTGATGCACCCCTAGAGTAGAAACTCCATAAAAGTGACCCCATCTAAGAAACTACACCCCTCAAGGTATTCAAAACTGATTTTACAAACTTTGTTAACCTTTTAGGTGTTGCACAAGAGTTATTGGCAAATGGGGATGAAATTTGAGAATTTCATTTTTTTGCCTAATTTTCCATTTTAACCCATTTTTTCCACTAACAAAGCAAGGGTTAACAGCCAAACAAGACTGTATCTTTATTGCCCTGACTCTGCCGTTTACAGAAACACGCCATATGTGGCCGTAAACTACTGTACGGCCACACAGCGGGGCGTAGAGTGAAAGGTGCGCCGTTTGGTTTTTGGAAGGCATGTTTTGCTGGACAGTTTTTTTGACACCATGTCCCATTTGAAGCCCCCCTGATGCACCCCTAGAGTAGAAACTCCATAAAAGTGACCCCATCTAAGAAACTACACCCCTCAAGGTATACAAAACTGATTTTACAAACTTCGTTAACCCTTTAGGTGTTGCACAAGATTTAATGGAAAATAGAGATACAATTTAAAAATTTCACTTTTTTGGCAGATTTTCCATTTTAATATTTTTTTTCCAGTTACAAAGCAAGGGTTAACAGCCAAACAAAACTCGTTATTTATGGCTCTGATTCTGTCGTTTACAGAAACACCCCATATGTGGTCGTAAACTGCTGTACGGCCCCCCCGGCAGGGCGCAGAAGGAAAGGAATGCCATACGGTTTTTGGAAGGCTGGATTTTGCTGGACTGGTTTTTTTACACCATGTCCCATTTGAAGCCCCCCTGTTGCACCCCTAGAGTAGAAACTCCAAAAAAGTGACCCCATTTTAGAAACTACGGGATAGGGTGGCAGTTTTGTTGGTACAAGTTTAGGGTACATATGATTTTTGGTTGCTCTATATTACACTTTTTGTGCGGCAAGGTAACAAGAAATTGCTTTTTTGGCACCGTTTTTCTTTTTGTTATTTACACCATTCATCTGACAGGTTAGATCATGTGGTAATTTTATAGAGCAGGTTGTCACGGACGCGGTGATACCCAATATGTATACAATTTTTTTTATTTATGTACGTTTTACACAATAATTTCATTTTTAAAACAAAAAAAATGTTTTAGTGTCTCCATAGTCTAAGAGCCATAGTTTTTTAAATTTTTGGGCGATTATCTTATGTAGGGTCTCATTTTTTGTGGGATGAGATGACGGTTTGATTGGCACTATTTTGGGGTGCACATGACTTTTTGATTGCTTGCTATTACACTTTTTGTGACGGAAGATGACAAAAAATGGCTTTTTTTACACCGTTTTTATTTTTATTTTTTTACGGTGGTCATCTGAGGGGTTAGGTCATGTGATATTTTTATAGAGCCGGTCAATACGGACGCGGCGATACCTAATATGTATACTTTTTTTTTATTTATGTAAGTTTTACACAATGATTTCATTTTTGAAACAAAAGAAATCATGTTTTAGTGTTTCCATAGTCTAAGAGCCATAACTTTTTCAGTTTTTGGGCGATTATCATGGGTAGGTGATTTTTGCGGGATGAGATAACGGTTTGATTGTTACAATTTTGGCGTAGATGCGACTTTTTTGATCACTTTTATTACCTTTTTTGGGAAGTAAGGTGGGCAAAATTCCAATTTCATCATAGTTTTTAATTTTTTATTTTTATGGCGTTCACCGTTCGGGTAAAGTAACATTACCGTTTTATAGATCAGGTCGTTACGGATGCGGCGATACCAAACATGTGTAGGGAATTTTATTTTTTTCATTTTTAATCAGTGATAAATGTGTTTTTTGATTTTTACTTTATTTTTCACTTTTTTCACTTTTTTTTTGACCCAGACCCACTTGGTTCTTGAAGATCCAGTGGGTCTGATGTCTGCATAATACAGTACAGTACAATATATATTGTACTGTACTGTATTTTACTTACACTTTGTCTGAACAGATCTATGCTTTCAGCACAGATCTGTTCAGAACCATGGACAGCAGGACGCCTGAGAAGGCGTCCTGTTGCCATGGGTACCTTCCCCGTCTGCTCAGTAGTGGCCAGAACTGCGCAGACGGGGAAGGGTAAGGACGGGGCTTGGGGGGCTGCCTGGGAGCTCTCTCCCTCTCCATTCGGGGGACTGCAAAGGCACAGCAGCCCCCCGATCGGAGAGGGAGGGAGCTCCCTCTTACTGTTAACCTTTTCCATACAGCGGTCCGTACGGACCGCTGTATGGAAAGGGTTAAACGGCTGACATCGCATCACCGATGTCAGCCGTTTATACCAGGGTGCCAGCAATGTGCTGGCACCCTGGTATACCCACTAGACGCCAACGATTACGCAATGGGAGGCGGGCGGGGGATCGCGATCCCGCCTACCGCACCGCCCGCCTCCCGCACCGCCCGCACCGCCCGCAACCCTCCCCCTGCACCTCCCACCGTGCTCGAACAACTCAGGGGTGCAGGGGGGAGGGATACAGGAAACAATTTTTATCCTAAAGTTTCTGATCCCCGCGGTCAGGGACCGCGGGGATCAGAAACTGCAGAAATCGCAGCAAACCGCAGGTCTGAATTGACCTGCGGTTTGCCGCGATCGCCAACATGGGGGGGTCACGGGACCCCCCCGCGCATTTAGCCTAGGTGCCTGCTCAATGATTTGAGCAGGCACCGGGTTCCGATCACTGCCAGCCGCACGGCAGTGATCGAAAATGCACAGGGCGTACATGTACGCCCTGTGTCCTTAAGTACCAGGGCACAAGGGCGTACCTGTACGCCCTGTGTCCTTAAGGGGTTAAGGCCCCTTTCACACGGGCGAGTATTCCGCGCGGATGCGATGCGTGAGTTGAACGCATTGCACCCGCACTGAATACCGACCCATTCATTTCTATGGGGCTGTGCACATGAGCGGTGATTTTCACGTATCACTTATGCATTGCGTGAAAATCGCAGCATGCTCCTCTTTGTGCGTTGCGGTGCAATAATCCACGCAACGCAGGCCCCATAGAAGTGAATGGGGTTGCATAAAAATTGCAAGCATCCGCAGGCAAGTGCGGATGCGGTGCGATTTTCATGCACTGTTGCTAGGAGACGATCGGGATGGAGACCCGATCATTATTATTATCCCTTATAACATGGTTATAAGGGAAAATAATAGTATTCTGAATACAGACTGCATAGTACAATAGCGCTGGAGGGGTTAAAAAAAATTAAAAATGTTTTAACTCACCTTAGTCCACTTGTTTGCGTAGCCCGGCATCTCCTTCTGTCTCCTTTGCTGAACAGGACCTGGGGTGAGCATTAATTACATGAACAGGACCTGTGGTGACGTCACTCCGGTCACATGATCCATCACCATGGTAAAAGATCATGTAACGGACCATGTGATGACTGGAGTGACGTCATCACAGGTCCTGATCATGTAATTAATGCTCACCCCAGGTCCTGTTCAGCAAAGGAGACAGAAGGAGATGCCGGGCTACGCGAACAAGTGGACTAAGGTGAGTTCAATTTTTTTTTTTAACCCCTCCAGCGCTATTGTACTATGCAGTCTGTATTCAGAATGATATTATTTTCCCTTATAACCATGTTATAAGGGAAAATAATACAATCTACAGAACACCGATCCCAAGCCCTGTTTGGGTACCAAACACGCGCGATTTTTTTCACGCAAGTGCAAAACGCATTACAATGTTTTGCACTCACGCGGAAAAATCGTGGGTGTTCCTGCAACGCACCCGCACATTTTCCCGCAATGCCCGTGTGAAAGGGGCCTAACTTATGTCTACCAAATATCCAACACTATTTGCAAAATTTTATGTGAAGCGATTTTTAGGGTTATAGGATTGTCAACACGCTATACTGGATATGGGACAACAAAATCGCCTTACTCGATAATACGGTGTTGTGGAGGATTTCAATGCTGTATTGGGACAACATAGGAAGATATATATATCGCGTAATGCGATAATAACTTAAATTGAGGAAGATGTAGAATACTTCGCTATCTTCGTTGATGTAGATTAGAGTACTTCGCTATCTTCGTTGATGTAGATTAGAGTACTTCGCTATCTTCGTTGATGTAGAATACTTCGCTATCTTGATTCTTTTATTAACAAATACATAGCATATCGCGCTATATTCGTGTTAAATCTAGATCTCCAAGATTAAAGAATAAGAAAGTTGCCTTTAAGTTATAAGGAAATTAGAAGTTATAATTTATAACTTCTAATTCTAAGCTTAAAAATCGCAATATGCGAATGATTAAATCGGATATTAATCGCGATAAATACAATAATGAGGAATATTCGATTTCGATGAATATAAGACGAATTTCAAGCAAATATTCGCGAAATATAGCGAAATCGAATATGGCACCTCTCGCTCAACACTAGTCGCCACCAGAGCCGCTCATTACCAACCCTGGAAGAGCCGGATTAAAGGGATCAGGGTCCTGTCCTTCAATGTCATCATTAGACTCATGTGTAAACTCAGCCTCAGTCTCCTCACCAGACCCGATTTCTGAGTCGGAGTCGCTCTGAAGTTGTGCCCTAGCATATTTCCACTGCCGCGTCCGTTCTGCCTGACGCGGAAAGGCTCTCTTGCGTGAAACCAGCACGCCATCATGGGAGGGAGTAGCCTCACCCATCATATCGTTTCTGGAGGCCTGAGTTTTATTACGAACATCCCCAGTAGGGATAGGTGCCAAACGCAGAGCGTGTGTCCGTGAGGCAGGGCCCTTCGTGGTAATAGGCGTTGTAACGCCAGAGATTGGGCCTCATCAGGTGTAAGCCTAGGATTATAAGTTGGGGAAGGCGGTTCTGAAATGGCCGGAGGGCTGTCCGGCACCTGGGAGACATTCAAGTCCCCAGGGGAAGGGGGGGGGGGGGCAGGGTTGTACATAACTGGGAATCCTGCAGCCGAGTTTATAAATCCACAGACTGCTGAATATAGTAGCAGGGCTAGGAGAAACTGCTAGTGGGAGTAAAACACCCCAGACTAGCCACCTAATAGAGGGAAAGCAACAGGGCCCAGACCAGAGGTACAGAGGTAACCAGAGGACTGAAGAACTGCCGATGGAAAAAACTAAGATGGCCGCCGAGATCTCGCGAGAGAATACCGAGGAGAACGCCGGACGCAAGGGGTGCGTGGCCCGGGTAAGAGTGAGTAAATGAAGTTTAGCAGGAAAGCTTCCAGATAAGGGCAAGGGGTCTGGGCACCTGGTGAATAAAACCTGATATAAGACCTAAATTACAGGAGGAGAAACACAGGGAAGAACCCCGGTCTCCCACACACCAGAATTCACTAGTAATGGCTGCACAAGCTATGGAATTGAGCCACAGCCAAAGCTAGCAGAAACATATAAGCATACTAAATTGCAGGAAAACAGAGCGATACTTATCTGCCTTGCTGCAAAGAAAGAGGAGTTGTATGGGGAGGTGCAGCCTATTATACCAGGACTGGGTGGGGGAGTGGCCTATCACCTGGGTTACCATTTTTCCTACTGTTCGTATTCTTTGCTGCTATTGGTGGACAGTAAAGAAAGCTTATGCAATATGAGCCTCCCTGTCCTGAAATAAAATTGAAGCTGCAACTCTTTGAGTTTTCAGCTGGTGGGACAGGGGCTTTGCTAGCCTATACGTACAATTTTTTGAGATATGACCCACCTGACCACACACAAAACATGTGAAGGCTTGTCCCTTTTCATAGGGTCCTCTCATTATTGAGCCAAGAGGCAGGCCCTTCACCCGCAGCTGCTCTACCTTTATGAGTCTTTTCTTGCTCTTTTTTCATTGATTCAGCCCTCCTAAAGCAATTCATAATTTTCGCGAATGAGTTCTGAAACGCCGCTGATAAACCAACCAATCTGCGCACGTCTGGTGAGGCCCCGATGCCCCATACCTAAATCAGCAGCATTTTGAGAATAAATATATAACAAATCAATTTGTTTATTCTGTTCTTTTCCCAGGTTCTCCAGCTGCTCTTTCTGCACCATCACCATCTTGGACGGTTCAGCAATCCAATAAGAAGCAAACACTAAGGCCGATTTTTCCTTATTTTTTGACAACTTTTCTCCCTAATCATCATCAAATTAACATACTCTTGGGCCTGACACCAGGGGTGATTCAGTATTCTTAACTTTGGCAATTTTCCTTTTCAACCCTTCCATGACTAAGACTATAGATGAAGACACAACAATGATGCTCAATGTAACTCATTTCAAAACTTATCACACAACTAAATAACAGAGTCATCAACAGTAATGCAGCATAAATGATTCAGAATATAATTATACACAATTATTAATTTACTCTCCAGCCACACCTTTACCCCTCCTACCTGGCTCACCAAGTTATGTAAGAAATATGATTATCGACAATATTAATATTAAATAAGATGATAATATTGAGCAATAAAAATATTCCTACGTAAGTTCTAGGAGACGGTCAGCAAAGAAAGCACACCAACAAAAAGTGTATATTGAAAAAAAGGAAAATATATACAGAGTCAATTGCGCAACTTTAATCTTGGCAAAACACAAATAAACCAATTACCATAACATAAAAGAAACCTACGTTAAGCAATAAAACAGATATTTAACAAACCATAACCCAGCCTGTATATGTGGGACAGAAACACAATTAAATCACAAAACTATTTCACAAAAACAAAACCTTTAACCACAACAATACTACACAGCCTAATAACAATACATAATAACCATTCAGTAATGTAGAATCATTGAGTTATAGCTGCCAGAATAAGGTTCCCTTTTGAGCTCACAGGCCACCTTCTCTCAGGACGGCTCTCTCTGATCTGTCCTCTATGCCAAATTTTGCCCATGTTTTGTACTAATTTTTGGATCTTGGACCTCGCTCCCCCTCCCATCAGCAAATATTTCCTACTTCAAAGGCCGGTTTGGATCTCTGTGTGTTCCCTCCCGATATGCACCAGGAGAATAAAAGGGGTCACATTTTCTCAAGCCTTGCATATTATGGCAACTCTATTCTCCCGTCATTTGCACATTGTGATAAGATCACACTGACGAGAGACATCACGACTGGTTGTGATACAATCTAGTGTTCGTATTTGAATGGGAGAGTCCATCTGCCCTCAGGATGCCTTAGAGATGTAAATGATTGTAACCACTACTGTAGACATCTACAGAAGGCTTCTCCACAACAATTCACCCCAAGAATATTAATTAGAAAACCTTTTCATCTGCGATATCAATGACTCTACAAATCTGATATAGTTCACTCAATTCATTAAATTCTAACTCAACCCATAAGACATTTTATATGACCATATCTTACAAACTCTGTTCATGGCTGCATCCTACAAGATTGAATTGCCTAAATACTGAGAATGTTGAATAGATTGTTATATTGATGGCCGATGCTCTGATGGGTGGGGGTCCAGTTGTTCTGTAGTAGATCCGGCACCAGAACTGCACAATTCCGCCCATTGTGTAGTGGATGGATCTGGTAACGGCAGCACTACTCCTGTTCCTGGTAGTTATAGCTCAATGTACTGGAGCAGTCCAGCCGTCTGGTGAAGGGTCCTTGGACAAATTCTGTAACAGCTGATGTCTATATTTACCTGTATCCGGCTCCGTCCTCTGACTCTATGTCCTCTCTTATTGATCTGGTCACTGTAGACTAGCTCAGGCCTCAGATTTTGCTGGGTGCACTGACTGTGACCTCCACTGTAGCCTTCAGTATCAGGTCATCTTTACCTCTGTATTGCAGCTTCTGTGACTAACCATTTCTCCCCCTGCAGTCAGTTCTTGTGGCAGGCTATCTGACCCTCAATGCAGCAGGTCCCTCAATCTCATGTAGGCCAGACTGCTGCACCACACACTATATGAATGAGCATCCCCTGAATGTACTCTGCACACACGTGCATGAACAGGAACAGCTTTCCTCTCCTGTGACTTGAGGAGCTGCACAGTCTGGTCATGTGACCATAGGTCCTTTAACATCTGCTTTCTGCTTCCATCTGTAGGTTACAACTGTAGACCAAGAGTGTGGCTTCAATGTATTCAATGGATTGCCTCATCAAGTGCATCTATTTTATGGTGCCTTCTGAATGTAAAGAAGAAATTGACAGCAAGCAGAGATCTCACGAAAAACTAAAATGCAAAGTCTACTAGAAAGTTACTGAATTATACAAGAATTAACCTTTATGTATACAACTAGAAAAAAGACCATTGAGTTTCTCATTCTACAGTCTGCAAATTGGCCAACTAATAACAAACCAAGGATCAAAAATATGTCCTATCATTACTAACCTTTTCTTGAGACCCCGGGTGTACATAAAAAATGGCCGACCCTACAGCAAAATAAATGCCATCATTGTTGTTAATTCTCAATAACCCATCTCCAGCCAGAAATGAGGGGTCGGCACTCGCTTTTCTTTTCCTCCTTGCTGAGTTTTGCAGCAGAGAAGGGAGGTGTGACCCTTGAGCGAATTCCTCTTTGCTTCGTACCCTTTGTAGTATCTACGGTATATAGAGGATGAGCATGGTGCCGATACCAGTGGTTCATAGGACAAACAGATGGGGCATCTAAACTAGGATGCCCTGTTCAGGTACCTCCAAAGTGCTGATTATGCTTGTTTTTAAACATCCGAAGTCGATTTGCATAATACTTTGTTTGAATACTTTATGGAGCGAGCGCTCCGTACAGTATTAGAATGTATTGGCTCCTATGAGCCGAAGGTATTACTTTGTGAAAAAATTGATTTCCCGAACTCGGGTTTAGGAAATGTTTTTTCACAGTAGAAATTGATTTATGAAGTTATTATTCGAAGTCTTGCAAGACTTCGCGAAGTAATAACTTCGGCTCATAGGAGTCAATACGTTCTAAAACTGTACGGAGCGCTCCCTCCATACAGTATTCAAACAAAGTATTATGCAAATTGACTTTGGATGTATCATCCGAAGTCGATTCGCTCATCCCTACTCCACCACTATGGTCCTTCATGTTGTACGCTGTGCTCTTATTTCTTTATTTAGGAAATACTGCTGCAAGGTTTTCTTGTCTATGCACTTAGACTATAAAAAAAAAACCTGGGCAGGAGTCATGTGCGTCTTCTTGTACCATCTATATGTAGAGTTCTCCTCAGTGCGACCTTCAGGTCTTTGTTCCTTAGGCTGTAGATTAAGGGGTTGAGTAAGGGGGTGATTAGTGTATATATCACAGTGACTACTTGGTTCAATGTAAGAAGATTACTTGTGTTAGGAACAAAGTAGATAAAAGTTATGGACGCGTAAAATATAAAAACCACAGTCAGATGAGACGTACAGGTGGAGAAAGCTTTACGTCTTCCATCACTGGTGCGAATTTTAAAGACTGTGCTAAAAATTCTGACATACGGGTAAAATGTGGCAACAAAGGCTACAACACCAAGAACCACCCCAACAACTATCAGGACTAGAACATTGATGGAAGTATCAGTACAAGAAATCTGGTGCAAATGGGGAAGATCACAAAAGAAATTGTGGATGAAGTTGGGACCACAGAACGTCAACCTTCTTAAACATAAAGTACTAATGGTGGGCATGAGGAGACCAGAAGACCAAACTAAAGACATTATATAAGTACAAGTGCCCCATGACATGACCTGAGAGTAGTGGAGTGGACGGCAGATGGCTACATACCGGTCATAGGACATGGAGGTCAATAAATAAATCTCAGAGCTCCCGAAATAGATGACAAAGAACATTTGTGCTATGCAGTCTGAGAGAGACATAGACCAATGTTGGGTGATGTGAGCAACGAGCATTCTTGGAGCAGTGACTGATGAGTAGGACATGTCCAAGAATGCCAAGTTTCCGAGAAAGAAATACATGGGTGTGTGAAGATTAGCACAAGTAAGAACCAGAAGGAGGATAATAAAGTTTGTCAAAATGGTCATCAGATAGATCAGGAGGAAGATGATGAAGAGGGCATAGATGGTCTTCTGATTATCCGATAGACTCATGAGAAGAACGCTGGAGATTGTTGTTTGGTTCTTCATCGTTCTAATGTGTTACCTACCAAAGGTTTAAAAAAAAAAAAAAAAAACTGATGACAACAATGAAACATTAGAAGACATTGATGGAATATAGAATCATGGAGGGTGAATGTATAAAATATCTGATACTAACGTCGTCCTTCATTTTAAAGTCATTGGTTCTCCCAGGAGCTGAAGCCACAGAGGCCCAGACCTCTGCTCTGCACATCTAGGAATAATGTAATCAGGTCTCAGGATACTCAATTTCATGGTTTGTTTATAGTGAAGGATCATACAATTAAATTTTATTTTTAACCAGTGATGATCCTCAATATAATCAAATGGGTTATCCAGTAAATACTATTGATGACCTATTCTCAGGATAGGTCATTAATATCAGATTACCTGGTGGTGGGGCGGGTGGCTCCAACACCTGGGAGCCTCACTGATCAGTTTTTAGGAGAGGTTAGTAGCTCCGTGAGTGAGGTCACCATACATCTGTCACATGGCCTATTTGCAGCTCAGTCCCATTGATGTGGATGCAGCTGAGCTGCAACACCAGGCGAAGCTGCTATACAATTTATGGCGTTGTGCTTGGTGAGCTGCTGGGAGATGGCTTCAGCGGCTCCCTAGAACAGCTGATCAGTGCTGGTGCCGGAACTCGAACCCCCACCGATGTGATGATGATAACCTATCCTGAGATAACCCCGTTAATCATTTCCAAGGGAATGCATGGACAGATCAGTCTTCTTTTGTATTTCCAGTAAATATGAGCCATGAAAGTCAGAAGTTTAGTCCCTTACATGAAATCTGATAGGACTTTAAAAATCTGCTTTAAAGGTGGCTGCAGAGGTTGTACATATGGTTTGTTTGCCCCGATCATATCATCTCCTGAATCAAGAGTGCTGGAAGCCAAGAGGGAACGATGTAGTGCAGACAGCCAATCAGCAGCTAACCAGCCCCTGTGATATAACAGCCCAAAAGTCTCCTCCTGCCCCATCTCTGCTATTTTTCAGTGAAATTAGTGCAGGGAGAGACGTGACAGGCGCTAGGGACAGTGAATAGGAAACACTGGGGCACATTTATTAAGACTGGCGTTTTAGACTCCAGTCTTAATAAACCGCTAAGCTGGCGGTGGTTCCACCACACTTATGAAAAGGCACCTGCTTCACTTCAGCACACTGCAAAGCATGCCCTCCTTAATCTGCAAAGACAGAATAGTGTTCCGAAACATAGCCTGATATGCGACCTTTCCACCTGTTGGAACTCCACCCTCCACATGTTGGACCAGCTATATGAGCAGAGGAAGGCCATAAATGATTTCTTGGTGATGCAGGCGGACAGGAGCACTTCCCTGTGTAACTTTTAAGTTAGCCAGTGGCAGCTCATGCATGACACCTGCCATTTGCTCGGGCCCTTTGAGGAAGCCACTTTATTTGTCATTCACCAGGACTACAGGATGAATGACGTCATTCCACTACTTCACATCCTGAAGCAGATGCTGATAAATTTGGCTGGCCAGTGGACAGGAGACATGGCGCCTACATCTCACAGCCACCTGAGCCCTGTGTTGGCTGAACTGGAGGAGCAGGAGGAAGGACATTCACGCATAAGCAATACATACAGGAGTGGGTGGTTTATTTGCACAAGTTACAGGAGAGGAGCAGGAGGAGCTAGAGGGCGATAAAGAAGACCAGATAAATGTCCTCTACACACCATGGCAGTATGCAGTAGAGAGGGAGGCAGGGAGTTCCTCCAAGTCCCTTGCGCAAATGACCAGATGCATGCCAAGTTGCTTGTGTAGTGACAGCCGTATTATCACCATTTGGCAGAGGGATGACTATTGGCTCTCCACGATGTAAAACCCTCGCTACTGCTCCAAACTGGGGGCCTTTTTTTACCACCGCTGAGAGGGAGGATAAGCTCAACTATTATCGAGACATCATATGTAGCCAGTTAGCCGCTGCCTATGTGTGCCTTTGCCCATCCCCTGAAGGTCTGATCGGGGGGAGGGCCCTCTGTGCTTACGTTCCACTGCCATGACGTCTGGGCCGGGTATAGGAGCAGCACCAGTTCCATCAGCAGCAACTGAAGTCTATAGTCTCTAATGAGCAGTTTTCTTTACCCGCCTACTGAAGAAACCACCCACCAGCAGTAAGACCTGGAGCAGAACCTGAACCAGCAGCTGCTGGCATACTTGGATGCACTCTGCCACCCCACATCCAAGATCCCCTGGACCACTGGGCAACCAAACTGGATTTTTGGCCGCAACTGGCCAAGTTTGCAGTGGACAAGCTTTCCTGCCCGGCCAGTAGTGTGGCATCAGAGCAAGTGTTTAGTGCGGCGGGGGGAAATCACCTGTTCAGCCAAAATGTGGAGAGACTGACCTTTGTGAAGATGAAGGTGTGGATCAGCCATGATTTCCACATGCCAGTTCCTGATGCATCAGACTAGATCATTCTGGGTGCCACACCCAAACTTTGTGAAAAGCGACCCGTTTCTTCTGTCCACATGCTTCAGCCACTATTCTGATGCTGCCTGATGCCACACACCTGCTGTCTCTGCTGCCATGTTCTCCTACTGTCACCCACCATCTTGTACTGTTACTGTCACTGCTGTTGCCCCCCACCCTGTGACTGACCACTATGTTGTATCCTCATGCGTTTGCCATCCTCACCACTGTATGACAGGGCCACATTTGGCCTTGTTGACATCACCATATATTTTTCCCTTCTTCTGATCTGTCAGAAGACTGCTGGTAACCAGGGAAAAATGGGGGGGGGGGAAGAAGTACCACCTTTAAAGTGGCAAACCTTAATAAACCGTAATATCGGAGCGATATGCCAAATGCTGGACTCCCAGCAGGCAAGTACGCCATCTGCTACCACCATATCTCCGCTGTACTCAAATGCCGTCACAGAGGAGACCTGTTCTCCCAACGGGGCTCCGACCACCACCCAGCAGAACCGGGTCTGTTTAAACCCTTCCTACAGGCCGGAAAAGGAATTGTCCCGACTAACATCCAAGAGGAAGATGCCATCAGGTCTCATTAAAAACCCAAGGCCAATTAGATAATGGGTTGCATCAAAAGGGGCATAGGTGCCGGTGACGAGAACATAGTCAGACCACACATGGAGGACCATCTACAGTTCTGGGCTCCTGTGAACAGGGCAGACATAACAGAGCTGAAGAGGGTTCAGAGGGGGGCAACGAAAGTAATAACTGGAATGGGGGGGCTACAGTACCCTGAAAGATTATCAACATTAGGGTTATTCACTTTAGAAAAAAGACGACTGAGGGGAGATGTAATTACTATGTATAAATATATCAGGGCGCAGTACAGAGTTAACTCCCATTATCTATTTATCCCCAGGACTGTGACTGTGACGAGGGGACACCCTCTGCGTCTGGAGGAAAGAAGATTTGTACACAAACATAGAAGAGGATTCTTTACTGTAAGAGCAGTGAGACTATGGACTCGTTATGGTAAGAGCAGTGAGACTATGGACTCTTTACTGTAAGAGCAGTGAGACTATGGACTCTTTACTGTAAGAGCAGTGAGACTATGGACTCTTTACTGTAAGAGCAGTGAGACTATGGACTCTATACTGTAAGAGCAGTGAGACTATGGGCTCTTTACTGTAAGAGCAGTGAGACTATGGACTCTTTACTGTAAGAGCAGTGAGACTATGGACTCTTCACTGTAAGAGCGGTGAGACTATGGACTCTTTACTGTAAGAGCAGTGAGACTATGGACTCTTTACTGTAAGAGCAGTGAGACTATGGACTCTTTACTGTAAGAGCAGTGAGACTATGGGCTCTTTACTGTAAGAGCAGTGAGACTATGGACTCTTTACTGTAAGAGCAGTGAGGCTATGGACTCTTTACTGTAAGAGCAGTGAGGCTATGGACTCTTTACTGTAAGAGCAGTGAGACTGTGGACTCTATACTGTAAGAGCAGTGAGACTGTGGACTCTTTACTGTAAGAGCAGTGAGACTATGGACTCTTTACTGTAAGAGCAGTGAGACTATGGACTCTTTACTGTAAGAGCAGTGAGACTATGGACTCTATACTGTAAGAGCGGTGAGACTATGGACTCTATACTGTAAGAGCAGTGAGACTATGGACTCTATACTGTAAGAGCGGTGAGACTATGGACTCTATACTGTAAGAGCAGTGAGACTATGGACTCTTTACTGTAAGAGCAGTGAGACTATGGACTCTATACTGTAAGAGCAGTGAGACTATGGACTCTTTACTGTATGAGCAGTGAGACTATGGGCTCTTTACTGTAAGAGCAGTGAGACTATAGACTCTTTACTGTAAGAGCAGTGAGACTATGGACTCTTTACTGTAAGAGCAGTGAGACTATGGACTCTTTACTGTAAGAGCAGTGAGACTATGGACTCTTTACTGTAAGAGCAGTGAGACTATGGACTCTATATTGTAAGAGCGGTGAGACTATGGACTCTATACTGTAAGAGCAGTGAGACTATGGACTCTTTACTGTAAGAGCAGTGAGACTATGGACTTTATACTGTAAGAGCAGTGAGACTATGGACTCTTTACTGTAAGAGCAATGAGACGATGGAGCTCTCTGTCTGAGGAGGTGGTGATGGTGAGTTCACTATAAGAGTTCAGGAGGGTCCTGGATGTATTTCTGGAGTGTAACAATATTACAGGCTATAGCTACTAGAGAGGGGTCGTTGATCCAGAGGACTGTCACCACTACACTATATAGCTGCATCTTCTAGATAACGGTGACGAACTACCGCCCCTTGATCTATACCTTTGCATTGTATTCATAACGCCTACCCATATATGACCCAGGAAAACCCACCCAGGGGATAACCACCAACCACCCTACTAACAACTTCCTGAAAAAGACAGGGATCAATATATGTCAGGACACATGAGGTCATGAGCTCCGTAATAGACAAGGGTCATTACCACAGCACAGGACACCAGCATCACTGCGCTCCTGGTGCAACTCTATACCAACCACCTGAAGAAGAAGCTGTAGCCAGCAGTCTCCACCACAGCCACCAGTCAGTGCCAGCAGTCTCAGCCACCAGCCGCAGTCAGCAGTCTCAGCCACAGCCACCAGTAAGTGGCAGTAGTCTCAGCCACGGCCAGCACTTAGTGCCGGCAATCTCAGCTACCAGCCACATCCACCAGTCTAAGCCACCAGTCAGTGCCAGCAGTCTAATGGGGGCGGGCCGGAGTTCTGCCAGCAGCACGGCAAACATGCCTAGAGGCAGCCATAATAAAACTACGGAAAGCCAAAATGTTAGTGTGAAAGCAGCCTTACAGTGATTTTCATGCCTAATCACTCAAAAAAGAAAAAAGTAGCAACAAAAAAAAAACGGAAGGCAGAATATATGTTGCTAGGGTGCTAAAATAACATTTCTTTCTATTTCCTGGAAACTGATCCGCAATTGTGGATGACATATTGATGCATTGCGCATGTCACACTCATCAATAGCTAAGGGCTATAGTATTCTGTTTAGGTCAAATTATCTTTCTTTTTCTTAGAAATTACCTTTTATTGAATCCTTTTAAAATTAAAACAGAGAAGGATACAATATTTTTTTTATCCCTCTGTGTTATCCTTTCTCAAAAAGTCCTACAGTAATAAAATACCAAAAAACATTAGTGTATTGTTTTTCTTTCCACTTTCTTCTTCTCTATTTGTTGCTACTATTGATACTCGGGTATGGGTATACCAGTATAATAGTTGTTTGTACAGACTTAGTTAGTCACAGATATTTATAGCCTGCTGCTATATTCCAAGTGTACTGAGAATCAATGTCATTTATTATTATTAGGATGGTATTTTACATCTTCTTATTCACTTAATTTAAGTTGCTTTCTCAGGGTAACAACTTGTTACTCTGATGCGATGCTTTGTTACACCATGCTATTCACTCAGTTTCAAATTACTTTCTCCATACAGCAGCTTGCTACTCTTAGTTCAACTTGTTCTAAGAACTAATCCATCCCTGAGTATCCTCAAATTATTGTTGCAATCATATTTATACATCAAATGATAGAGGAACGCCTGCAGATCGTCCTCCTCATCTAACAACACTGATGTTTTTTTTACTTAAAAAAGATCAGCAAAACTCCCCTGACATGTTACACCACGTACGTGGCGTCTTCAGGGGTTAGGAGCTTGTAACACGAGCGCTGGGTTCGGTAACGTTTTATAGGGGTGAAATACCCTCCTCTATTAGTTCAATCCATTCCCAGCGCTCAATGTATTAAGTGACAGTATAAGTCACCTATTAAAATGGCCATACGCAGGTCTCCAAGCCTATGGGATCAGCTTTTTGATGACCGCAGGAGAGAATAGACCAATACCCCACTGATTCCGGCGCCTGCGTTTGGGAAAATATTTACCTTACAGCCAGGGAGAATGATCTGATGCTTTACTATAGCCAGCGCCTGCGCATGAAACCTCTTGAAGCTCATCAAGAGAATGCCAGGAGTGTGCAAAGCAGTAATCAAAGCAAAAGGTGGCTACTTTGAAGAACCTAGAATATGACATATTTTCAGTTGTTTCACACTTTTTTGTTATGTATATAATTCCACATGTGTTAATTCATAGTTTTGATGCCTTCAGTGCAAATCTACAATTGTCATAGTCATGAAAGTAAAGAAAACTCTTTGAATGAGAAGGTGTCCAAACTTTTGGTCTGTACTGTATGTATATATATATTAATCTAATAATGAACTTGATCATAATTATGAAATTTCGTTTTTTAATATATATTTATTAAATCAGGAACATGATTGATAGCAAGTAGAGTTGAGCGAACACCTGGATGTTCGGGTTCGAGAAGTTCGGCCGAACATCCCGGAAATGTTCGGGTTCGGGATCCGAACCCGATCCGAACTTCGTCCCGAACCCGAACCCCATTGAAGTCAATGGGGACCCGAACTTTTCGGCACTAAAAAGGCTGTAAAACAGCCCAGGAAAGAGCTAGAGGGCTGCAAAAGGCAGCAACATGTAGGTAAATCCCCTGCAAACAAATGTGGATAGGGAAATGAATTAAAATAAAAATTAAATAAATAAAAATTAACCAAAATCAATTGGAGAGAGGTTCCATAGCAGAGAATCTGGCTTCCCGTCACCCACCACTGGAACAGTCCATTCTCAGATATTTAGGCCCCGGCACCCAGGCAGAGGAGAGAGGTCCCGTAACAGAGAATCTGTCTTCATGTCAGCAGAGAATTAGTCTGCATGTCATAGCAGAGAATGAGGCTTCACGTCAGCCACCACTGCAACAGTCCATTGGCATATATTTAGGCCCAGCACCCAGGCAGAGGAGGGAGGTCCCGTAACAGAGAATCTGTCTTCATGTCAGCAGAGAATTAGTCTGCATGTCATAGCAGAGAATGAGGCTTCACGTCAGCCACCACTGCAACAGTCCATTGGCATATATTTAGGCCCAGCACACACACAGGCAGAGGAGAGAGGTCCCGTAACAGAGAATCTGGCTTCATGTCAGCAGAGAATCAGTCTGCATGTCATAGCAGAGAATGAGGCTTCACGTCAGCCACCACTGCAACAGTCCATTGGCATATATTTAGGCCTAGCACACAGGCAGAGGAGGGAGGTCCCGTAACAGAGAATCTGTCTTCATGTCAGCAGAGAATTAGTCTGCATGTCATAGCAGAGAATGAGGCTTCACGTCAGCCACCACTGCAACAGTCCATTGGCATATATTTAGGCCCAGCACACACAGGCAGAGGAGAGAGGTCCCGTAACAGAGAATCTGGCTTCATGTCAGCAGAGAATCAGTCTGCATGTCATAGCAGAGAATGAGGCTTCACGTCAGCCACCACTGCAACAGTCCATTGGCATATATTTAGGCCCAGCACACACACAGGCAGAGGAGAGAGGTCCCGTAACAGAGAATCTGGCTTCATGTCAGCAGAGAATCAGTCTGCATGTCATAGCAGAGAATCAGGCTTCACGTCAGCCACCACTGCAACAGTCCATTGGCATATATTTAGGCCCAGCACCCAGGCAGAGGAGAGAGGTCCCGTAACAGACAATCTGGCTTCATGTCAGCAGAGAATTAGTCTGCATGTCATAGCAGAGAATGAGGCTTCACGTCAGCCACCACTGCAACAGTCCATTGGCATATATTTAGGCCTAGCACACAGGCAGAGGAGAGAGGTCCCGTAACAGACAATCTGGCTTCATGTCAGCAGAGAATCAGTCTGCATGTCATAGCAGAGAATGAGGCTTCACGTCACCCACCACTGCAACAGTCCATTGGCATATATTTAGGCCTAGCACACAGGCAGAGCAGAGAGGTCCCGTAACAGACAATCTGGCTTCATGTACAGCAGAGAATCAGTCTGCATGTCATAGCAGAGAATGAGGCTTCACGTCACCCACCACTGCAACAGTCCATTGGCATATATTTAGGCCTAGCACACAGGCAGAGCAGAGAGGTCCCGTAACAGACGATCTGGCTTCATGTCAGCAGAGAATCAGTCTGCATGTCATAGCAGAGAATGAGGCTTCACGTCAGCCACCACTGCAACAGTCCATTGGCATATATTTAGGCCCTAGCACACAGGCAGAGGAGAGAGGTCCCGTAACAGAGAATCTGGCTTCATGTCAGCAGAGAATCAGTCTGCATGTCATAGCAGAGAATGAGGCTTCACGTCAGCCACCACTGCAACAGTCCATTGGCATATATTTAGGCCCAGCACCCAGGCAGAGGAGGGAGGTCCCGTAACAGACAATCTGGCTTCATGTCAGCAGAGAATCAGTCTGCATGTCATAGCAGAGAATGAGGCTTCACGTCACCCACCACTGCAACAGTCCATTGGCATATATTTAGGCCCAGCACCCAGGCAGAGGAGGGAGGTCCCGTAACAGAGAATCTGTCTTCATGTCAGCAGAGAATTAGTCTGCATGTCATAGCAGAGAATGAGGCTTCACGTCAGCCACCACTGCAACAGTCCATTGGCATATATTTAGGCCCAGCACACACACAGGCAGAGGAGAGAGGTCCCGTAACAGACAATCTGGCTTCATGTCAGCAGAGAATTAGTCTGCATGTCATAGCAGAGAATGAGGCTTCACGTCAGCCACCACTGCAACAGTCCATTGGCATATATTTAGGCCCAGCACACACACAGGCAGAGGAGAGAGGTCCCGTAACAGAGAATCTGTCTTCATGTCAGCAGAGAATTAGTCTGCATGTCATAGCAGAGAATGAGGCTTCACGTCACCCACCACTGCAACAGTCCATTGGCATATATTTAGGCCCAGCACCCAGGCAGAGGAGGGAGGTCCCGTAACAGAGAATCTGTCTTCATGTCAGCAGAGAATTAGTCTGCATGTCATAGCAGAGAATGAGGCTTCACGTCAGCCACCACTGCAACAGTCCATTGGCATATATTTAGGCCCAGCACCCAGGCAGAGGAGAGAGGTCCCGTAACAGAGAATCTGTCTTCATGTCAGCAGAGAATTAGTCTGCATGTCATAGCAGAGAATGAGGCTTCACGTCAGCCACCACTGCAACAGTCCATTGGCATATATTTAGGCCCAGCACACACAGGCAGAGGAGAGAGGTCCCGTAACAGACAATCTGGCTTCATGTCAGCAGAGAATTAGTCTGCATGTCATAGCAGAGAATGAGGCTTCACGTCAGCCACCACTGCAACAGTCCATTGGCATATATTTAGGCCCAGCACACACAGGCAGAGGAGAGAGGTCCCGTAACAGACAATCTGGCTTCATGTCAGCAGAGAATTAGTCTGCATGTCATAGCAGAGAATGAGGCTTCACGTCAGCCACCACTGCAACAGTCCATTGGCATATATTTAGGCCCAGCACCCAGGCAGAGGAGAGAGGTCCCGTAACAGACAATCTGGCTTCATGTCAGCAGAGAATCAGTCTGCATGTCATAGCAGAGAATGAGGCTTCACGTCAGCCACCACTGCAACAGTCCATTGGCATATATTTAGGCCCAGCACACACAGGCAGAGGAGAGAGGTCCCGTAACAGAGAATCTGTCTTCATGTCAGCAGAGAATTAGTCTGCATGTCATAGCAGAGAATGAGGCTTCACGTCAGCCACCACTGCAACAGTCCATTGGCATATATTTAGGCCCAGCACCCAGGCAGAGGAGAGAGGTCCCGTAACAGAGAATCTGTCTTCATGTCAGCAGAGAATTAGTCTGCATGTCATAGCAGAGAATGAGGCTTCACGTCAGCCACCACTGCAACAGTCCATTGGCATATATTTAGGCCCAGCACCCAGGCAGAGGAGAGAGGTCCCGTAACAGAGAATCTGTCTTCATGTCAGCAGAGAATTAGTCTGCATGTCATAGCAGAGAATGAGGCTTCACGTCAGCCACCACTGCAACAGTCCATTGGCATATATTTAGGCCCAGCACACACAGGCAGAGGAGAGAGGTCCCGTAACAGACAATCTGGCTTCATGTCAGCAGAGAATTAGTCTGCATGTCATAGCAGAGAATGAGGCTTCACGTCAGCCACCACTGCAACAGTCCATTGGCATATATTTAGGCCCAGCACCACAGGCAGAGGAGAGAGGTCCCGTAACAGACAATCTGGCTTCATGTCAGCAGAGAATTAGTCTGCATGTCATAGCAGAGAATGAGGCTTCACGTCAGCCACCACTGCAACAGTCCATTGGCATATATTTAGGCCCAGCACACACAGGCAGAGGAGAGAGGTCCCGTAACAGAGAATCTGGCTTCATGTCAGCAGAGAATCAGTCTGCATGTCATAGCAGAGAATGAGGCTTCACGTCAGCCACCACTGCAACAGTCCATTGGCATATATTTAGGCCCAGCACCCAGGCAGAGGAGAGAGGTCCCGTAACAGAGAATCTGGCTTCATGTCAGCAGAGAATTAGTCTGCATGTCATAGCAGAGAATGAGGCTTCACGTCAGCCACCACTGCAACAGTCCATTGGCATATATTTAGGCCCAGCACACCAGGCAGAGGAGAGAGGTCCCGTAACAGAGAATCTGGCTTCATGTCAGCAGAGAATTAGTCTGCATGTCATAGCAGAGAATGAGGCTTCACGTCAGCCACCACTGCAACAGTCCATTGGCATATATTTAGGCCCAGCACCCAGGCAGAGGAGAGAGGTCCCGTAACAGAGAATCTGGCTTCATGTCAGCAGAGAATTAGTCTGCATGTCATAGCAGAGAATGAGGCTTCACGTCAGCCACCACTGCAACAGTCCATTGGCATATATTTAGGCCCAGCACCCAGGCAGAGGAGAGAGGTCCCGTAACAGAGAATCTGGCTTCATGTCAGCAGAGAATCAGTCTGCATGTCATAGCAGAGAATGCAGGCTTCACGTCAGCCACCACTGCAACAGTCCATTGGCATATATTTAGGCCCTAGCACACAGGCAGAGGAGAGAGGTCCCGTAACAGACAATCTGGCTTCATGTCAGCAGAGAATCAGTCTGCATGTCATAGCAGAGAATCAGGCTTCACGTCAGCCCACCACTGCAACAGTCCATTGTCATAAATTTAGGCCCAGCACCCAGGCAGAGGAGAGAGGTCCCGTAACAGAGCAATCTGGCTTCATGTCAGCAGAGAATTAGTCTGCATGTCATAGCAGAGAATCAGGCTTCATGTCAGCCACCACTGCAACAGTCCATTGGCATATATTTAGGCCTAGCACACAGGCAGAGGAGAGGTTCATTCAACTTTGGGTAGCCTCGCAATATAATGGTAAAATGAAAATAAAAATAGGATTGAATGAGGAAGTGCCCTGGAGTCCAATAATATATGGTTATGGGGAGGTAGTTAATGTCTAATCTGGACAAGGGACGGACAGGTCCTGTGGGATCCATGCCTGGTTCATTTTTATGAACGTCAGCTTGTCCACATTGGCTGTAGACAGGCGGCTGCGTTTGTCTGTAATGACGCCCCCTGCCGTGCTGAATACACGTTCAGACAAAACGCTGGCTGCCGGGCAGGCCAGCACCTCCAAGGCATAAAAGGCTAGCTCTGGCCACGTGGACAATTTAGAGACCCAGAAGTTGAATGGGGCCGAACCATCAGTCAGTACGTGGAGGGGTGTGCACACGTACTGTTCCACCATGTTAGTGAAATGTTGCCTCCTGCTAACACGTTGCGTATCAGGTGGTGGTGCAGTTAGCTGTGGCGTGTTGACAAAAGTTTTCCACATCTCTGCCATGCTAACCCTGCCCTCAGAGGAGCTGGCCGTGACACAGCTGCCTTGGCGACCTCTTGCTCCTCCTCTGCCTTGGCCTTGGGCTTCCACTTGTTCCCCTGTGACATTTGGGAATGCTCTCAGTAGCGCGTCTACCAACGTGCGCTTGTACTCGCGCATCTTCCTATCACGCTCCAGTGCAGGAAGTAAGGTGGGCACATTGTCTTTGTAGCGTGGATCCAGCAGGGTGGCAACCCAGTAGTCCGCACAGGTTAAAATGTGGGCAACTCTGCTGTCGTTGCGCAGGCACTGCAGCATGTAGTCGCTCATGTGTGCCAGGCTGCCCAGGGGTAAGGACAAGCTGTCCTCTGTGGGAGGCGTATCGTCATCGTCCTGCCTTTCCCCCCAGCCACGCACCAGTGATGGACCCGAGCTGCGTTGGGTGCCACCCCGCTGTGACCATGCTTCATCCTCATCCTCCTCCACCTCCTCCTCATCCTCGTCCTCCTCGTCCTCCAGTAGTGGGCCCTGGCTGGCCACATTTGTACCTGGCCTCTGCTGTTGCCAAAAACCTCCCTCTGAGTCACTTCGAAGAGACTGGCCTGAAAGTGCTAAAAATGACCCCTCTTCCTCCTCCTCCTCCTCCTCCTCCTGGGCCACCTCCTCTTCCATCATCGCCCTAAGTGTTTTCTCAAGGAGACATAGAAGTGGTATTGTAACGCTGATAACGGTGTCATCGCCACTGGCCATGTTGGTGGAGTACTCGAAACAGCGCAACAGGGCACACAGGTCTCGCATGGAGGCCCAGTCATTGGTGGTGAAGTGGTGCTGTTCTGTAGTGCGACTGACCCGTGCGTGCTGCAGCTGAAACTCCACTATGGCCTGCTGCTGCTCGCACAGTCTGTCCAGCATGTGCAAGGTGGAGTTCCACCTGGTGGGCACGTCGCATATGAGGCGGTGAGCGGGAAGGCCGAAGTTACGCTGTAGCGCAGACAGGCGAGCAGCAGCAGGATGTGAACGCCGGAAGCGCGAACAGACGGCCCGCACTTTATGCAGCAGCTCTGACATGTCGGGGTAGTTGTGAATGAACTTCTGCACCACCAAATTCAGCACATGCGCCAAGCAAGGGATGTGCGTCAAATTGGCTAGTCCCAGAGCTGCAACGAGATTTCGCCCATTATCACACACCACCAGGCCGGGCTTGAGGCTCACCGGCAGCAACCACTCGTCGGTCTGTTGTTCTATACCCCGCCACAACTCCTGTGCGGTGTGGGGCCTGTCCCCCAAACATATGAGTTTCAGAATGGCCTGCTGACGTTTACCCCGGGCTGTGCTGAAGTTGGTGGTGAAGGTGTGTGGCTGACTGGATGAGCAGGTGGAAGAAGAGGAGGAGGAAGCCGAGAAGGAGGAGGTGGCAACAGGAGGCAAAGAATGTTGCCCTGCGATCCTTGGCGGCGGAAGGACGTGCGCCAAACAGCTCTCCGCCTGGGGCCCAGCTGCCACTACATTTACCCAGTGTGCAGTTAGGGAGATATAGCGTCCCTGGCCGTGCTTACTGGTCCACGTATCTGTGGTTAGGTGGACCTTGCCACAGATGGCGTTGCGCAGTGCACACTTGATTTTATCGGATACTTGGTTGTGCAGGGAAGGCACGGCTCTCTTGGAGAAGTAGTGCCGGCTGGGAACAACATACTGTGGGACAGCAAGCGACATGAGCTGTTTGAAGCTGTCTGTGTCCACCAGCCTAAATGACAGCATTTCATAGGCCAGTAGTTTAGAAATGCTGGCATTCAGGGCCAGGGATCGAGGGTGGCTAGGTGGGAATTTACGCTTTCTATCAAATGTTTGTGAGATGGAGAGCTGAACGCTGGCGTGTGACATGGTTGAGACGCTTGGTGACGGAGGTGGTGGTGGTGGTGTTGGTGGTACATCCCCTGTTTGCTGGGCGGCAGGTGCCAACGTTCCTCCAGAGGCGGAGGAAGAGGCCGAGGCGGCAGCAGCAGAATAGGCCGAGGCGGCAGCAGCAGAAGAGGTAGCAGGGGGAGCCTGAGTGACTTCCTTGGTTTTAAGGTGTTTACTCCACTGCAGTTCATGCTTTGCATGCAGGTGCCTGGTCATGCAGGTTGTGCTCAGGTTCAGAACGTTAATGCCTCGCTTCAGGCTCTGATGGCACAGCGTGCAAACCACTCGGGTCTTGTCGTCAGCACATTGTTTGAAGAAGTGCCATGCCAGGGAACTCCTTGAAGCTGCCTTTGGGGTGCTCGGTCCCAGATGGCGGCGGTCAGTAGCAGGCGGAGTCTCTTGGCGGCGGGTGTTCTGCTTTTGCCCACTGCTCCCTCTTTTGCTACGCTGTTGGCTCGGTCTCACCACTGCCTCTTCCTCCGAACTGTGAAAGTCAGTGGCACGACCTTCATTCCATGTGGGGTCTAGGACCTCATCGTCCCCTGCATCGTCTTCCACCCAGTCTTGATCCCTGACCTCCTGTTCAGTCTGCACACTGCAGAAAGACGCAGCAGTTGGCACCTGTGTTTCGTCATCATCAGAGACATGCTGAGGTGGTATTCCCATGTCCTCATCATCAGGAAACATAAGTGGTTGTGCGTCAGTGCATTCTATGTCTTTCACCGCTGGGGAAGGGCTAGGTGGATGCCCTTGGGAAACCCTGCCAGCGGAGTCTTCAAACAGCATAAGAGACTGCTGCATAACTTGAGGCTGAGACAGTTTCCCTGGTATGCATGGGGGTGATGTGACAGACTGATGGGGTTGGTTTTCAGGCGCCATCTGTGCGCTTTCTGCAGAAGACTGGGTGGGAGATAATGTGAACGTGCTGGATCCACTGTCGGCCACCCAATTGACTAATGCCTGTACCTGCTCAGGCCTTACCATCCTTAGAACGGCATTGGGCCCCACCATATATCGCTGTAAATTCTGGCGGCTACTGGGACCTGAGGTAGTTGGTACACTAGGACGTGTGGATGTGGCAGAACGGCCACGTCCTCTCCCAGCACCAGAGGGTCCACTAACACCACCACGACCATGTCCACGTCCGCGTCCCTTACTAGATGTTTTTCTCATTGTTATGGTTCACCACAACAACAAATATATTATTTGGCCCAATGTATTGTATTCAAATTCAGCGGGATATAAATTTGAGGCCTAGTATTTAGGCGCTGGGTGACCGGTATGGATTTAGTGACAGAATTAGACTTGGAAATGCACAGAAGCGTGTGTGTGAAGTTATTCTGAATGACCCTATGTGCACCTTCAATATGATATACCCTTTTAGGGATAGATTTCAAATAGCTCTGATATAGCAGAAACCACTAAATTATGAAATTGCTAAATTGGGAATTGTATTTCAACCCAGAACAAAAAATGTGCTTTGACGGACACTAAATAACTTTCCCAGCCACAACAGGACAGCGGTAACGAGAGATTTAGCGGGATATAAATTTGAGGCCTAGTATTTAGGCGCTGGGTGACAGGTATGGGTTTAGTGACAGAATTAGACTTGGAAATGCACAGTAGCGGTGTGTGTGAAGTTATTCTGAATGACCCTATGTGCACCTTGAATATTATATACCCTTTTAGGGATAGATTTCAAATAGCTCTGATATAGCAGAAACCACTAAATTATGAAATTGCTAAATTGGGAATTGTATTTCAACCCAGAACAAGAAATGTGCTTGAACGGACACTAAATAACTCGCCCAGCTACAGCACTAGGGACAGATTTAGCGGGATATAAATTTGAGGCCTAGTATTTAGGCGCTGGGTGACAGGTATGGGTTTAGTGACAGAATTAGACTTGGAAATACACAGTAGCGGGTGTGTGTGAAGTTATTCTGAATGACCCAATGTGCACCTTGAATATTATATACCCTTTTAGGGATAGATTTCAAATAGCTCTGATATAGCAGAAACCACTAAATTATGAAATTGCTAAATTGGGAATTGTATTTCAACCCAGAACAAGAAATGTGCTTGAACGGACACTAAATAACTCGCCCAGCTACAGCACTAAGGACAGATTTAGCGGGATATAAATTTGAGGCCTAGTATTTAGGCGCTGGGTGACAGGTATGGGTTTAGTGCCAGAATTAGACTTGGAAATACACAGTAGCGGGTGTGTGTGAAGTTATTCTGAATGACCCAATGTGCACCTTGAATATTATATACCCTTTTAGGGATAGATTTCAAATAGCTCTGATATAGCAGAAACCACTAAATTATGAAATTGCTAAATTGGGAATTGTATTTCAACCCAGAACAAGAAATGTGCTTGAACGGACACTAAATAACTCGCCCAGCTACAGCACTAAGGACAGATTTAGCGGGATATAAATTTGAGGCCTAGTATTTAGGCGCTGGGTGACAGGTATGGGTTTAGTGCCAGAATTAGACTTGGAAATACACAGTAGCGGGTGTGTGTGAAGTTATTCTGAATGACCCAATGTGCACCTTGAATATTATATACCCTTTTAGGGATAGATTTCAAATAGCTCTGATATAGCAGAAACCACTAAATTATGAAATTGCTAAATTGGGAATTGTATTTCAACCCAGAACAAGAAATGTGCTTGAACGGACACTAAATAACTCGCCCAGCTACAGCACTAAGGACAGATTTAGCGGGATATAAATTTGAGGCCTAGTATTTAGGCGCTGGGTGACAGGTATGGGTTTAGTGCCAGAATTAGACTTGGAAATACACAGTAGCGGGTGTGTGTGAAGTTATTCTGAATGACCCAATGTGCACCTTGAATATTATATACCCTTTTAGGGATAGATTTCAAATAGCTCTGATATAGCAGAAACCACTAAATTATGAAATTGCTAAATTGGGAATTGTATTTCAACCCAGAACAAGAAATGTGCTTGAACGGACACTAAATAACTCGCCCAGCTACAGCACTAAGGACAGATTTAGCGGGATATAAATTTGAGGCCTAGTATTTAGGCGCTGGGTGACAGGTATGGGTTTAGTGCCAGAATTAGACTTGGAAATACACAGTAGCGGGTGTGTGTGAAGTTATTCTGAATGACCCAATGTGCACCTTGAATATTATATACCCTTTTAGGGATAGATTTCAAATAGCTCTGATATAGCAGAAACCACTAAATTATGAAATTGCTAAATTGGGAATTGTATTTCAACCCAGAACAAGAAATGTGCTTGAACGGACACTAAATAACTCGCCCAGCTACAGCACTAAGGACAGATTTAGCGGGATATAAATTTGAGGCCTAGTATTTAGGCGCTGGGTGACAGGTATGGGTTTAGTGCCAGAATTAGACTTGGAAATACACAGTAGCGGGTGTGTGTGAAGTTATTCTGAATGACCCAATGTGCACCTTGAATATTATATACCCTTTTAGGGATAGATTTCAAATAGCTCTGATATAGCAGAAACCACTAAATTATGAAATTGCTAAATTGGGATTGTATTT